>NC_135860.1:30961591-31006591 GCF_031162955.1 Sander vitreus | reverse complement strand
AAGTTACATGAAAGTAACATTTTCTGCAAATGTTGGAACTGTTTTGTTTATTTCACATGAAAAAAAAAAAAAAAAAGATGTCACATCCTTCTGCTCACCAATCACAATTTAGCGACATTTGAATCAAAATGTGATGACTGTTGTGGGGTCGTTGTATGTCGCCAGGCCACTGTCAGTTCAGTGTGATCAAACCACACCCACACAGTCCTGATGAAGTAGATAAGCTAACTTTTACAGTCCTAATACATAATACTTATATATTTTTTTCTGACTTTAACTTTGATTGTAGCTTTTTTAGTCCTGTTACAGAGAAATACTAAGTTGTCAGCAGCGTTATGCTAATTTATCTCGAACACAGTATACTTTTAATTCCAATGATGTGCTGTATGTGGTACTTAGAAACATAAGTTGTGCAAAGCTCTCTGCTTTATCCTCCTCTCATTAGATGAAAAACATAACCTATAATGCCTTCCTGCTGGTTGTTAGTAGGCGGTTTGGCTCATATACAATGACAACCCATATATCCCTACTTTAGAGCTGTGGGCATGTTGCATCTATAGCCTCCAGGCTGGTGGAGGTGGGATGGAGTACCACCTCACCAGCCTGCACCTAAAGGCACTAGAGACAAAGTCTGTTGTGCAGATACTGCAGGATGTGGTCATATTCTCTCATTTCATGTTCTTCAACGAAGGCTTACAGGGTTTAAAGTGCAGATGACTTTACTGTTCCTTCCTGTTAAGGAAAAACTCAGGAGCAGCACAACTCACTTCACATACGTGAAAAAGATTCGGGAGACCTTGATGAATTACACAGGAGCATTTAATGAGCACTCAATTGAGGAAATCATTTAGGCAGGCAGTACAGTTTAACCACGATGTGTCATTGTGTCATGCCATCCCATCTCTCTGAAGTTCCTGTTATCCTGAAGGTGTATTTCATGCTGGAGGCGTTAAGTTTAGCTTAACCTTTAGTCTGTATCCACGACGTTCCACTTCCGGGATTGCTCCGGTGCTGCCGGAAATTCCGCCGGATCCCTCTCTTTTCGCCCGGTTACCTTCCTCATTCTTTGTGTTGGCGTTCTAACCTCCGGTGGATTTCTGAAGACTACGGTTAACTGCTCCTCAGATCTCTGCAGGGTAAATCCAGACAGCTAGCTAGACTATCTGTCCAATCTGAGTTTTCTGTTGCACGACTAAAACTACTTTTGAACGTACACACGTTCCACCAAAACAAGTTCCTTCACGAGACTATTTTGCAGAGGCGCCGTGGCTCCGTGCGGAGCTTAGTGCCGCCCATGACGACCGTGATTGGTTTAAAGAAATGCCAATAAAACAGAGCAGGTTTTTTTTCCCCATCCCGGAATATTGTGTGGACTAGCCTGACCTTCCTTCAAACACAGATGTCAAAGCCTAGTTCAGCCGATCTCTCGCTCTGGGAAGTATGCTAAAGTGTGGCAGGCCCACCAACCTCCGAAAGGAGACAGTCCTGAAACAAAACATTCCCTTATCATGCAGCTGCCTATATTCCCTGGAAAGGTTATGAGGTAATGTTGGACACTGACCTGACCTGGGGTACCACTGTCTCAACTTACATAGCATGAGTTGGTAAGCTAGAAATTCCACCATACTCCCTCCTTCTCTCCTCCCGTATGACTTTCCTCTTTTGTTCTCTCCTCCTATGATTTCTGGAAAAGTTTAAGACAAAGTCACAGGAAAGAGAACAGGAGCTCAATCTCGGCTCTCCATCCACTCCCGCCCTCGCCCCATCTTTCTCCATTTATCTCTCTCTCTCTCTCTCTCTCTCTCTCTGTGTGCCTCCCGGGGGGGCCTGATGGAAGTCATATTGTCAGAATGGCCTCTGCTTGGCACAGTGAAGCATTGTGTCGGCTCTGTCCTCCCCAGGTCAAAATGAGTCCGGAGTAGCCGTCCATGATGACAGGATCTATGTGGTTGGAGGATACTCGATCTGGACCAACGAGCCTCTGGCATGCATTCAGGTGAGAGATGAGACTTTTTGATTTAGCCTTTATCAGATGAGGTGATATAAAGTCAGCTATTCTACTCTATAATATGCCGTTCATACAGTGCAGTGAAACAGCAGCACACTTTATAAACTATAAAATAGCTATTGAATTAAAAGAGACCATACATCTTTAATAGTTTTTTTCTTTCTTTTTTTTAAGCTTCCATTGTTTCAGTGTTTCCCATACATTGATTTAGTGGGGTCAGGCTTATGGTCCCACAGCCCAATGGTCCCACAGCCCTATGTTCCCACAGCCCAATGGTCCCACAGCCCTATGTTCCCACAGCCCAATGGTCCCACAGCCCTATGTTCCCACAGCCCAATGGTCCCACAGCCCTATGGTCCCACAGACCTATGTTCCCACAGCCCAATGGTCCAACAGCCCTATGTTCCCACAGCCCTATGTTCCCACAGCCCAATGGTCCCACAGCCCTATGTTCCCACAGCCCAATGGTCCCACAGCCCTATGGTCCCACAGACCTATGTTCCCACAGCCCAATGGTCCAACAGCCCTATGTTCCCACAGCCCTATGGTCCCACAGCCCTATTTTCCCACAGCCCTATGTTCCCACAGCCCAATGGTCCCACAGCCCTATGTTCCCACACGTCTAAGATTTTTCTTAAAATTAGGCCCCAGGTTAGGGTAAGGGTTACATTCCATCTGTCCATTGCTACTGGATAATAGATTGGGTGTAATTGGCTACCAAATTGGGAGAAAGGGGAATAAAATCTTAGAAATGTTGGAACTGTGGGAACATAGGGCCTCATTTTGAAAAGAAATTCTTAGAAATGTGGGAACATGGGCACCCTTGATTTATTGATTGATAATTAAAAGAAAGTGATCACAGAACAAGTTAAGACAAGTACAGGGACAGATAAACTGTCTAAACATCTATGCTTTACTTAAGTAAAGATTTATATAACACGTAGCCCATGTTTTTAGAGGACATGGTCGGTCGTGGCTACCCACATACCGTTGTTCACTGGGTGTGCCAATGCAACTTCCTAGCTAATGGATGCCTGAACACATCCCAGCTCTGGGAAGTGCAGTCATTAATTATCTATCACACGTTAATCCATGCAGTAAATCACGGAGTGTATATGATCAGTAGTAACCACACATAATTGTAACATCTAGCCATCTTCTTATCTGTGATTATACTCGCTGTGTAGCCTATGTTTAGATTTGACCGGTGGATATCACGACGTGATGGGCAGCAGCTAGCTAGCACAAAGCTAGCTCCAGCTAGCTCGTCAGATACCGGGGAAGGAGCTCCGCAGAACCGCAATTAACTCGTTTTTTTTTGGCCTTTTTGAAGCTAATTTCCATGCCATGCCACGTCATCTTTAATTTAACCGATATTTTTTGTATGTGCGTTAAGTTAAATGGTCAAGGGAACGGCTTTCTTTTTTGGATATGTAGCTAGGTCAGTGAATAACCGATGTTAGCTAGTGATGTGGGTCATCATCGGGTTGGACCTGTTAGCAGGACATCTGGTTAGCACGGCAGCTAGCTGGTTGAGGATCATTTTATTTATCACTCATTTAAAACAGAAAGCAACACATACACATGCTTGTGTTGGTGACAATTACTCTGCAGATTGTGAATGTGATAACCCAAACACGGACGTTCGTTTAGCGACTTCATCTTGCCGTCCATCACACACACACACACAGAATATCATGAAAAAGTTGATTTACTTCAGTAATTCCATTCAAAAAGTTATACTTATATTCATTCATTACACACAGTGATATATTTCAAGTGTTTATTTCTTTTAATTGTGAGAATTATAAATGACAACTAATGAAAACCCCAAATTCAGTATCTCAGAAAATTAGAATATTACTTTACTCCAATACAAAAAAGGATTTTTTGAAATGTTGGCCAACTGAAAAGTATGAACATGAAAAGTATGCGCATGTACAGCACTCAATACTTAGTTGGGGCTCCTTTTGCCTGGATTACTGCAGCAGTGCAGCGTGACATGGAGTTGATCAGTCTGTGGCACTGCTCAGGTGTTAGGAGAGCCCAGGTTGCTCTGATAGTGGCCTTCAGCTCTTCTGCATTGTTGGGTCTGGCGCGTCGCATCTTCCTCTTCACAATACCCCATAGATTTTCTATAGGGTTAAGGTCAGGCGAGTTTGCTGGCCCATTAAGAACAGGGATACCATGGTCCTTAAACCAGGTACTGGTAGCTTTGGCACTGTGTGCAGGTGCACATGAAATCTGCATCTCCATAAAGTTGGTCAGCAGCAGGAAGCATGAAGTGCTCTAAAACTTCCTGGTAGACGGCTGCGTTGACCCTGGACCTCAGAAAACACAGTGGACCAACACCAGCAGATGACATGGCACCCCAAACCATCACTGACTGTGGAAACTTCACACTGGACTTCAAGCAACGTGGATTCTGTGCCGCTCCTCTCTTCCTCCAGACTCTGGGACCTTGATTTCCAAAGGAAATGCTAAATGTACTTTCATCAGAGAACATAACTTTGGACCACTCAGCAGCAGTCCAGTCCTTTTTGTCTTTAGCCCAGGCGAGACGCTTCTGACGCTGTGTCTTGTTCAGGAGTGGCTTGACACAAGGAATGCGACAGCTGAAACCCATGTCTTGCATACGTCTGTGCGTGGTGGTTCTTGAAGCACTGACTCCAGCTGCAGTCCACTCTTTGTGAATCTCCCCCACATTTTTGAATGGGTTTTGTTTCACAATCCTCTCCAGGGTGCAGTTATTCCTATTGTTTGTACACTTTTCTACCACATCTTGTCCTTCCCTTCCCCTCTCTATTAATGTGCTTGGACACAGAGCTCTGTGAACAGCCAGCCTCTTCAGCAATGACCTTTTGTGTCTTGCCCTCCTTGTGCGAGGTGTCAATGGTCGTCTTTTGGACAGCTGTCCAGTCAGCAGTCTTCCCCATGATTGTGTAGCCTACAGAACTAGACTGAGAGACCATTTAAAGGCCTTTGCAGGTGTTTTGAGTTAATCAGCTGATTAGAGTGTGGCACCAGGTGTCTTCAATATTGATCACAATATTCTAATTTTCTGAGATACTGAATTTGTGGTTTTCATCAGTTGTCAGTTATAATCATCAAAATTAAAAGAAATAAACACTTGAAATATATCAGTCTGTGTGGAATGAATGTATACATTATACAAGTTTCACTTTCTGAATGGAATTACTGAAATAAATCAACTTTTTCATGATATTCTAATTATATGACCAGCACCTGTATATATATATATCTATATATATATATATATATATATATATATATATAGCTCTTCCGCCGTCCGTCATGGTGTTCATAATTCACGCGAGTGGAGCGTGACGTCACGTGCAAAGGGTCAATATGAGCAAACGTGACCTTGTGTACAAATAACAAGGTCACATGAGACAGCCATTTTCTAACTGTATCATGTGACCTTGTTATTTGTACACGCTGTGACTATACAAATCACAACATGTAAATAGGAACATGTTGGCGTTATTTTGTCACTTATTGGGAGCAGTAGGCTAGATGGAGCCGGTTACCTCCAGGATCTGTGCTAAGCTAGGCTAGCGGTGGGTGCCTCTGACAGAGTTACAACACGCACGGAGATGAGAAGGGCATGTATGGACTTATCTAACTCTGGGGGATACGGGGAATAAGCTAAAGTCCCAATAAGTCGGCGTGTTCCTTAAATAACATGTACATCCATCTATTTCTGTGAAAATGGGAAAGTAACCCCCTGACAGATAAAACCCCCAGCTTATTGTTTGACCAGACCAACCAGCACAGAGACTGACATTACTACTAAAAACACAAACCACTCAGTCATATTCAAACTGCCGTACTTGAAGGTAGTTTATAACAGACTTTCAACAGAGAGTTGGGGACCCTTAGGGGGTCCTTAAAGTTACTGCAGTGGGGCCCCAAGTTATTGTTTAATCATTAAAAGTTAAAAGTTAAAATATGTCTAAAAATATACATAAACACAAGTCCAACATAGTATTAGCAAAGCTAAATCGGCCTATTTGGGATTTGTTATTATATTTACATTGACATGCTACTGGCCCGTAGGTAAGGGAGCCATCCACAGATACAGTTCAGTTTAAAGGTATTTTAAGAAGTATTTTATTAGCTAAAATCAATGTCTTCAGTCATAAATATGCCTGACTTATCCTCGTAAGTGAAGAATTTCTTATCTCTATTTACATTGGACGTGCAAGTCCAAGGAGGCTTCCATGTCATTCTGCCATTTGGAAAACTCGCGACTGAAACCAGCTGAGACGGAGAAGGAGATCAGTGAGAGGCGCTGGTCACTGCCCCGGCAAATTTGAAAGCCTGCACTGCACTTTAGTTCATAATGGAGGATCATACTTAAGCCGAGCCACAGGAGAAGGAATCCTCGTCGCCAAAAAAACGAAAATTGGAAGACATGTTGTCATAGCTTCTTGGTACATAACGGCTACCGTAGCTGCAACACGCATTTGAAAAAGTGAGGCGCTAGAGAGTACTATTCGTTTGAATGCAAAATACAATTTCACTGCTAGATGGGAGACATTCCTACACAGTGTACCTTTAAGGATATAGGCTACTACTACATGTATGTTTAACATTAAACCATGATGTATAAATATATGAATAATTATTATTTTAATAACTTATTGTATGCATGTAAAAAGTGTAAAAGCTTTAAGCCGCCATACACAATATAGTATATATGTAGTGTGTGTGTGTGTGTGTGGTCCCCTGCTCCATCGCTCTTTCAGCTAAGGGGTCCTTGGAGACCCCTGGTTTGTAAGGGACACTATAGATTACTAAATATGTTTCCTTTCTCCAGGTGCTGGATGTGAGCACAGAGGGGAAGGAGGAGGTTTTCTACGGGCCAACACTGCCATTTGCCTCCAATGGGATAGCAACCTGTTTCCTCCCTGCTCCTTACTTCACCTGCCCAAACCTACAGACTCTACAAGTGCCCCATCACAGGATAGGTGCGGTTTAAACCACTGATGAACAAAACATGAACCCATAACCACAGAATGGAGGAGCCTGAACTCAACTCTCGACCGTCAGTATTTGCAAGCGTGGCTGTCAAAAAATGGTACCTGATCATAGTAATCATTCTGGAACCTGCCATCTCTGTCACACCAGTCTACAGGGATTTCTTTGAGAACCAAATATAATAACATTACTTCCCTGAGCTACAATAGCCATGTTATTCCACAAGCTTCTAGGAAACTCAAAAAAACAAGCAGCTGTCACAATAATACAGGTGTCTGTTGTATTTCCCCAAAGACTGAGAAACTATTCATGATGTCCAGTGAAGCAAGTTAAGGAAAAATTAACTCCAGAGGGATTATAATTCCCTAAGAAGACAGGAACAAAATGCCAGTCCCATTACCAAAAAGTGACTTGTGGGAAGCGGAAATTACTGAATTGTCCACAGAGAAACGGTCCTCTTTGTAACCCATTATAGGGCTGTAGGAGCTTTTATAACTAAAATAACTGTATAACATTTCCTTCCAACTCTCTATAGTCACTTTGGTGGCCTGAAAAGCATGCAGGTTTGCAGTTTTTCAAGATATACTGTAGAGGACAAAGCCCGTTTTCTCATTGACTCGCGTGTCTTTTGAAATTACAGATTGGGTTGACAAATGTCAAGAGCCTGAAGCTCAAGCTCATTAGTGCATAAACAACCATGTCATTTTGTAATCCAAATAAGTGTAAAAAAAAAAAAATCAGCAGTGACACATGTGAGTGAGTGTGATTGCTCAGGACCTAAGACTGTTTATGTTTAAATGAATGTCTGCCATCATTCAGAGAATATCTTATTCAATGTTCTCCAAAGAAGTGTGTATAATATATTATAAAAAACACTTCGTTGTGCCGATTTTCAAAAACAAAATCTACTTTGACCAAAAGAAAGGAAATGTCTCTCTGCCCTTCCCTCTTCTGTCCAAAAATAACAGGTCTGAAAGAATATATGGCACATTTTCAGAATAAAGAAGCTATATGAATCCATCTGGAATGTATTTTATAAAAGACTGTTGATAGCTATGATGGGAAGAAGGTGAATTATCTAGCAGCGACAGAGAACTAATTACTAATTTAAAGCATCGCTTCTGCCTTTCTTTTGCTTCTCCAACCGCCTCCGATACCGTTGGAGGAAAAGGAATGCAGTACAGCAGAGACGCTCAGACGAAGGGATGCGTTGCAGTTTGACGAGGCTGGAAAATGACTAGCAATGACAGAAAATGGGACTTGGTGATTGTAGGAGACAGGAGGGAGACTTCATGTGATTAGGTGCAAACTGAAGCCGGATTGCAAGAGATTGCTGCGACTTGGAAAGGCGAGAGAGAATTGGAACAAACAGTACTCCTCTGCTTTTTTTTTTTTTAAACTGTCATTAAATCTGTAATTCAGAGTGCCAACCGAGTAGAGACAGATCCAGCACCTGATGGTATAAGCACAAATAGTCAGTGCTCGCATTCCTCACTATAGAACTGAAATGAAAAGGTGGACACACCAATATGAGCATATTCATATTTATTGTCACATTTTATTTCATTATTAATACATCTGCCAAAATGCAAAGCGTCACCTTCGTTACAATATGTACATTATATACAACCTGGTTGATATTATGCTTACAGGCATTCTTTAAAGTACAGCTGATAAGGCATTTTGAAATATTCACAGTTTTGTGTATCTATGCTGTTTTTCCAGCACTACAGCAGCAGGTGAGGTTTTAACATTAACTCAGCTAATGAAATGCATGAATATCTTGTAGTATACCCTTGTAGGAAGCACTGTACTTTTCTGATGACCACATTAAGAAATTGAGCACAGAAACATGATGTTGGTATGACTAACAAGTGGTTCTTGGAGCAGGTGACAGGTCCTGGAGCTGGTTTTCTTTGGTGAAAAAGGTTTCAGTCTGCTTCCAGGCTGGTTATTTCAGCCTGCCCACTCTCTCCAAGGAGGCACAGCAACTTCCTATATGCACTCCTGTTAGGCAGAGAGATGGAGCAGTCTCTTTAGTAGACACCTTCAATAAAGCATACAAGTGCATAGGGCTGGGTATCGTTCAAAAATGTCCAATACCGGTACCCATTTTATTTATTTTTCAGCTCCTACTACGTGAGCCCAGTCTCTCTACGTAACGTAGAATTTTTCCTGCGTGTCTCTGCGACATGTAATATTAGACAGCCAATCAGCAGCATTATTAGATCTTGGTAGAAACATGCTGCATGCTTATTGGCTCACTGACGCTGATGAGATTTACTTCTTAGGCACTGAAAGCGGGTATTTAATAACGAGGCATTTTTCCGATACTCGATACTTCCGGGGCAATTTGTTCTGTGCCTAAAATGTATTGAATTCCGATACCCAGCCCTACAAATGCAGAATATTTCCAGTTCTGTGCGTAACACCTGCTTATTGTCTAGACAACTTAAAAATAGTTCAAGGCCATGAATGCTGTCTAAGTGGCTTCCACGATGTGATTCATGTGCTTGCTCACCTCAAGGCGATGTTCCTGCCCAGTCCTCGCTTGTGTTCGGTGTTTCTCAGACTGACAGACAGGTTGGGTATGAGAGCTTGAACCACAGAGGGATCTAAAACAGCCACTGTCTCCAGGACACTGTATACCTGCCTGTCGTACACTCCCTCATTCTCCTCCACAAAAGACCTAGGGGCATTGGGATTACACAAACAGTAAAAGCACTGAAGGATAAAATAGGCTTTATTGTAATATATTGATATAGTATTACTCTGTGCCTACAGTGCTGGTATCAAGGTTTGAGCATCCAACGCCACACACCTCTAATACAGGTGCAGATTTTTATTGCTAGACATTATTTTCAATTACCGTAAAACAGTGATCATCTGGTCACACGGTCCCTCTGTAGACGCAGCGGCACATCGCTCCACCACAAGCTGTAAGGCATCTGTGCTCGTCTTCCTCACTGCACAGGATAAAAACAACACACACACTGATATCATTAGACAGCCCTTCAGTGATCACTCCAACTAACGGGATTGGTTTTTCTGTATAATTTGCCCCAAAGTGAGGATTGATGACAACTGTAAGCATTAAGGACATGTTTGCAACCATCTCGCTGGTACTAAGTATTAGAACTACAGCTTCTTTTGATAGGAGCTAAGAGAAGTTGCGGCAAATGCAGAACTGGAAAGATTTTGGAGAACTTTGAGGGAAAAAAAGGACTAACATTTGCTGTTATGAATCAAAATTGCAGTCATACATACAGACAAACATACATGTGATCATAGAAAGACAAGTCATCACTGCTTTTGAGAAAACTTCAGTTTATTTACTGAGCTGTGGTCCTTTTAGTAGCCAACAGTTTCCTGTCTGACATCTTCAGAAGCAATGTCGTGAGTATGAGGGAATATAGAGACCCTCTCCCTAAAAACTGGGCTGACACCATGACGCATCTTCCTTTCTAGTGTGGAAGAAAAAGTTCTCTCAGGTCGTATACAGTGGCTGTAAACAACCCTCATCTGAACCTGCCACTGATTTGGACCTGAGAGAACTTTTTCTTCCACACTATACATGAGCAGGTAAGATGGTCTGGTGAGATTCACATTACTCAGAGAACTTTGGTTATGTAGATAACTGAAAGTTCTCTTTCTCTCTGCCAGATTGCTAAACAAGGAAATTCTGAGGTAACGTGACGCGTCAGACGGTTGGTCACACAGAAACATCTGAGAAGCCGTTATTGGAACCCGTTTTCTCTTTCCAAAAAAAATTCCTGGCAGGTGATTGGATGAACCATCTGTCGATCAAACTCTCGCCGAAGCCTGTCAGGAGAAAAAACTGCCTTTCCACCGAGAAACGCCTTCAGTGCCCATCTTTGCTCTTCGCAGGATGCTGATTGGCCAGGCCGCGGTGGAGCCTGACCAGATGGATTCTCACTTGATCTTGAGATATTGAGAGAATCCAGCTGCCGTGCAAGGTCAATTCAGAGGACCAATCCCAGCCACACTAGGTACCAAATGAGCCAAAGGATGCCCTCTATATCAAAAACTGGATGGCACTAACCCTCAATGTAGAAAAACGATAAGCTTCGGATTAGTTTGTGTGTATATGCACAAGCATGACCGTACCCTGCGGTTCGTTGACCAGCATCACACAGCGCAGCAGAGAGGGGAGGGGCAGAGTGAGGAGGGCGGGGTCTGAGTCACTGTTTCGCCTCAGAAGCTCCAATAGGAACATCAGGAGAGCCGCGAGCCGAGGCGGAGGAGCATGACCTTTGAACTGCAGGAAGCTCTCACTGTAACATTGGAAAGGGACATTTCCAATAACTTTTAGTTCTGAAGAAAAAATGGCAAAGTTTAAGAAATATGTTTTCTGACAAACCTAGCGGAAAGCAAGAAATCATTATCAACAAGAATGTGGTTAGGTCCTGGATGATTAGGATTAAAACTGAGTCAAGGAAATATGAAATCTAAATCCCTTTTAAGACCATTATAAATGAAATCGAAGACCTTTACCACAACATCAACAAAACCCTAAATTCAGTTTTTTTCAAGGCAAGTATCGCTAAGCTTGCACTTCCCCATACAGCAAAATTATATTTGGACTAGCGAAAGGAATAACTACAACACCACGGAATTAAAACAAAAGAGAGCATTAGAGGCAGCGTTACATGGACGTAGGAAAATGAAGACCTGTTTAACATTATTTAAGACCTAGAACACAATACTTCAGCGAATTTAAGACTCTTTAAGGCCTAACATTTTGATTTTGAAACTGTAGACTTTTTAAGACTTTTATAGACCCTTTTATAGAAACCCTGTTATACTATGAAACACATTGCACGCGTTGCATTTTGGCAGGTGGTTGTGAGGCCATGACAGGCAAACCGCACCCCCGGTTCTAGAGACCTACCAGAGCACCTCCAGGATGGTCCTCCTCAGCGCTGCTCCGCGGGCACTTGGGTTGGCCTCGCAGGCACTCAGAAGCACTGGGTGGTTGGCAATGATGCCCATGGAAGGTGAGGCAGGAAGGAAATGGTCCAGATACCTGCGGGTAACAGAGCGGAGCTGCTGCTTCAGGTAGGCGCCCTGCGACTGAGACACGCTGGAAGCCACTGACAGACCCTGTCGGAGGAATAACAAATAAAAAAAACACTGAACAAATTACAGATGGTGAGTGACGAAAGGGATTTCGATTCGGGTTTCAGGTCTCTTTCATAACACCAAACACTTTTGGGCCTGCTGCGTGTACAATGTGCAGTATATGTTTGTCCTAACCTGTAAATATAGAGGCAGGCTGTCCCTGAGTGCTTTGTCTTGCTGTGTGAGGTTGTGGGGAAGCAGCAGCCCGTCCACAATACGGAACAGCAGCTGCTGGGCTTTAGATGTGGCCAGCAGGGGGCTCCAGTGCTTCACTATGCAGCCTGAATCAAACAGGCACAAAGCAGAGTCAGACACACAACTGTAATGATTCTAATATAACTAATGTCTTAGCCTCGGGCCACAGTAAAAAATAAGGAAACAAAGCTCCTGAAGCTTGGTCTATTGTATAATAATATATATAATGTGTTTAAAGTATTTGGGCTGTGCACCTACCAAGAGCCCAGTAGGTCAGCTGCAGTCCCTCCTGGTTCTTGCTGACCAGAGAGGGTTTGATGTGTTTCAGGATGTCACCTATGTAGTCCAGGGCTCTGGTCACCATGGCTGAACGCTCAGACAACGCCTGCAGTCCACTGTACACACTGCCTACGGCCTGACACCATGCGTGAGACAGCAGGTTAGAAAATATAAATGCATGGAAACATCTTCATGTAAATACAGCAGGCTGCTATGATCGACCGATACTAGTTTTTCAAGGCCGATACTGATACCGATTATTAGTAGGTAATGAAAACGATATTTGGAACCCATATGCATTTACAGTGAAAATGAAACTCTTTAAGTCAAAATTAAGATTTTGGAATGTTACAAACTCCAACACAAAACTTTGTTTAAATGCTTTAAGCAATTCTTTTTATAAATTTGAAACTCACACCGTAATACACCGTAACAGATAGTCAGATAGTGTGTGTGTGTGCGGGACATTAAGTCAGAAACTGAAGCAGAGGGACAGACACAGAGCTGCAGCCGAGCCAAAGTACAACACTTTTTAATTCATCAACTTTATCGGGCAAATAAAACGCCGATACAGATAATCTGCAAACTGCCAAAAAACGGCCCGATGATCGCTCTATCCCTAGCTATGACAGTGATATGCACGTGTGTGTGGACTTGAGTGAAGGTGCAGGGCCAGGGATGCATTTCCAGATGTAAGATACAGTATGCTGAGCATAAACTGGGGAAAGGGGTTACATCTCAGGGACATTAACGTGTAAATCGTAGACATCTTACAGGAACTCTGTGTATTTGACACCTGTGAGCATGCGTTACCTTGATAAAAATCTCCAGGGCTGCAGTGGGCTCTAGCCCCGTGGCTGTGGGCTGGGGGCCCTGCGCTCTCTGCAACAGACCGTCCACCTGAGGAAGTCTCAGCACGAGCCGGGTCAGTTCACACAGCTGCTCCTCCGCAGCCCGGCCTGGAAGCAATGAAGGCACAAACACTGGTGATTTCAATAATAATGGACCCTTCATCCCTAATACAAGACAAACTGGTAAAAGGTAACAAGATTTTTCTTCACAAAAAGATGCAACAAAATCCGTTCAATTCAGAGCAAAGTTAGGGTCAAGAAGCTTAAGGATCTACATTTGAGTGCAGCAACATTTCTAAAATCTGTTGTTGCTGCACACCATTGGACAGACTATAAATTGCTTGTTTTTTTAGTTTGGGTTCAGGGTGGAAGGAGTTAAAGAAATCCTGACACTTCCTGTCTGATTCCCTAACCTTTACGGTCTCTGAATTCCATTATACACCTGTATCAAAGTAAATCCTGCCTGGTGTCCAAGGGATGGTTAATTTCTTTTCTTGCATTACCTTTTCTGCTGTCAGACCCATCTGGGTTTTTGTGAAGGTGCTGCTGCAGAACACAGCGGAACCAGGCCCTTACTGACAGGCTTTCGGCCGAACCGGAAACAACAGCGGCAGAATCACTGCTTAGTGAGGACACCAGCTCGCTGGGAAAGGCAGAGACAGAGAATCATTTCACACAAATGTAATGTGTGTAGATCTAAACAAATATTAAATTTCCCAATCTTAACTGTTGATGAAGATGTGAAGAAATGTTAAGGGCTCAATATGTGAGTGGCAAGTTCCTGATGAACAAAGACCAACACAATATGTAGAAAGACGCATGTGACTGAAAAAAGAAGGGGACAACTAGCCATATACGCAAGCACACTCAACATTAATGTCAATGGTAAAATTCACATTCTTTGCTCTCATTGTGCTGAAGTGGTCATATTTTTTGGTATTCTGACAGGAGAAGGTCTATGCCGAGTCACAAGCCTTTCTAAGGTAATTTAATAAAATTAAATAAGAATAAAACCGTTACTTCATTTTATAAATGACAAATTGCTAACAGCTCAAAGTGTAGGGAATAGAGGCTTGGCAGGCTGCTGCTTCTAAACAATCAATACGAGGAGTGTCCTTGTTCTGGCTTTACATTCAGGTGTAGCACCATCACTTGGCGCTGTCTGAAGAGGACCTTCGAGGGTTGAAATAGTCCCGTTGTTTTGTACCCTTGAGTGTGATTTTGAAGCTGCATTACATTTTGTATTCTGTTTAGAGGCATGGGAGCAATTTCTTCATTAAAACCTATTTTGATAATACCAAGGACACTCACTGTCTAATTTATTAATTAGATACCACCAAATATACCTACAGGATTAGTCTAAAACAATGTTGTCAAGTGGCATGTACCACGATGAAGCCTGACAGCTGACAGGTTCTAACATGTACCTCATCCCTGTCTGACTGACCTCATGTTTTCCTTTTGGGAGTGATGTGATGAAAATGCTTTGTGATCGAGGTAAAGGCATACAGGGTAGATCTCGAAGGCCAACGGTACCTGTTTTGGAGCAGATGGGGAAGGTAGCGAGTTACCAGGAGTGGGTGAACCACGTCGTCCCAGCCAAAGCATTGCATTATGGACAGGACTGGGCTGGGCTGAAGGTCCTGGGGGGCAGAGCTCGGCAGATCAAAGGCCAACAGGGTGAAGCCTAAAGGAAGAGAAAATTATTAGTAGAAATCTCCTATCTCCACAACGCTGTGTCAGCGCTGGAGTATGGTCTGGCTACACTGCCTGTCTATTCTGGGATAGAGGAAGAAAAAAAAACACTGGCTTGTCCTTGTCCGTCCTGGGCAGCACTACTTCCCAGTAGCCGATATAGAGCGAGCGGGGAGGGACATTCGGTGCAATGTCAGGCTTTATCCCAGCAATGTACATGCGTTGAGCCAGACTGCTAGAAAGATGATGCATGCATGCATGATTAAAGTGCACTGTAAGGAATGTAGGCATGTGTCCTGACTAACTAGTCCAGTACCATGTTCTCTTCCTTAAACCATCTTATCCTCCTCCCAAACTACTAATGTTCTTCTCTCTGCCAAACTGACCCTAAAATGATCTGCTTTAATCCAAAATGCTGGCATTAACTTTGCTGTCCCCCACCCTCTCCATCTGCAGCCCTTTCCTGCCTCCACTCAGTGTCTATTTTTCCTTTGAGTGGGCGTTACTGACCTGCAGCGGCATCTGCCAGCTGTGCCGGAGGGGTCTGGGAGAGGCGTAGGCTGCGCAGGAAGGGGAAGAAGTGTGCCCAGAGTGCCGCTGCCACCGCTAGGTGGCGCTCTTTCACCACACTGCTGTTACCGGGAGCCCAAGCCACGGCGGGTGCTGACTGGACACTGCGCTGATGGACCCGTCTGGAAGGACACAGACACACATACACAAAAGAAAGCAGATAAACTAATCTGTCCCGATAACGAAATCCAAACATAGCGCTCCCTCTTGTGTACGACACCATCCAACTCTGCCCTCTACTTTCTTAAATCCTTTTTGCTCCCCCCTGTTTTTTCCCTCTTTCACTCCTTCTTCATGTGTTTTCCCTCTCTTCTCTCCTGGGGGATTACTGGGTGCGGTTGTGCGCTGCAGGGTGGAGGTAGAGGTGGGGAAGGAGAGGAGGATATTATAGGCATAGAGTGGAGCCTAATGCTGATCCCCTGTACACAAACTATACTTTGGCTCTTCTGGCTCATCTCATCCCTGGCCCTGGCCCCAGCCGCTACAGCAGCCCCACAGTGGCTGGCATTAGCCCAGATAAGCAGCTGAAGAAGCTGTAATCTCATTTAGACTGGAGATGATCCTCCTGTCCCCCTCATCCGCCCGGATGGGGGTGTGGGGAAGCGGCATTGAGGTGTGCTGGGGAAGGAGGAAAGGACAGAGGAACTAGTAACCCCCCTTCTATCCCATTCTTAACCACGCACTCTGGTCTGCTGCTATAGTACGCACATACACGCACGCACCTTAGCAGTGCCTTCCCTTCCAGCAAGGTTGCATCTAATCCAGAGAGAGCTGAGACAATCGATTAGAGTCTGAATTCATTAGTCTCGTTACTACTGCGGAATGGGCCTTTCACACCCATCAACCCTCATTGTACAAGACATCATCAGAGACCCCACTTAATCCTCCTTACTGCGGCTTCTTAGAATGTGTACACACAAACACACACACACACACACACACACACACACACACACACACACAATTACGGACCCCGTTTAACCCTTCCCCCAGCTGCATCCAATATCCAGACACATTCAATAAAATATAGCATCCTAATAATGACAGAGACACCACAAACACACACACCCAGGCACAAGCCACATTTAATAGATGTCCACTTTCTGTTTTATATATCTTTAATTTAAAGTGTAATTGTAAAAGTAAAACGTGTAAAAGGTGTAATTGTTACTACATTTCTCATAAGTAACCAAACAGCAGTTGTCCTTGACTTTGAAAAGAAAGGCGCAGTATCCGGTAAAAGGAAAACTCTTCACAGGGAGGCTGGTATTTTATCAAGCCAAGGAGATGGGGGATTACTTGTTTGTACCAAAAACAGATCCAATGTGGTGTGCCAATGCCAGCTCACCTCATCAACCAGCGACACCCCCACTCTCCCACAGTAGAGGGTCATGGGAAGGAATAAAACTGAGGAATTATGCCTGGGACTGGCTTCTTGCCTCAGCACCATGGCAATGGCTATCAAGAGTGAATGTTCGGACCCTCCACTGCCTCAGCCATTGGCAGAATAATTCTCTTAATGTGTGCAGATTCCACACGGCTCTCACTAGACATAATGATGCACAGGCTAAATTTGCCAGGCTACATAATTGCCCATTAATTGTGTCACAGAAAAGGCATTAATCACAAAGAGATACCGAGAATTGCCAGCCCGAAGAATTAGGTTTAATTTGGTAGGACAGATTGGAAAGAGAGAACATGGTATTTTGTTATGTGGTTAAATGGGTCAGTGTGGTCCAGGCCATAACACAGAGGGCCTCTGGGAATTCTCTTCTTCTCTCTCTTCTTGGCCATTAATGTGCAAATGTGTGCCCTCCAACCCCGAGATCTGAGATAGGAAGTTTGGGAATTAGCAAAGCTAACGAGATACCATGTGATGGCAGTAAGAGAGAGTACACTTAGGTTAGTGTTTCACTTGTGGTGTCTGGGCAGGTGTGTAGGTTTGTGTGTGTGTGTGTGTGTGTGTGTGTGTGTGTGTGTGTGTGTGTGTGTGTAGGCAATCAAGCAATCATACACCTACATGAATCAGGCAGAGGGCACTGTAACACTTAACTTTACAATGTCCTTATTCTAGTGTTTAAGCTCATTTATTAACCTTTTGTAGGCAGTGTAAGTATAAAGTGACAGTAATACTTTTTGCTTAGTAAAGCCCCCAGTATATCCCTGGTGGTGTGAAAACTATTTAAGAAAGCACATGCATATTAAGAAATGCAGCAAAACCTGAAATATGTACTTACTAGTGCTGGCAATGAAAGCTCAATACTTTTTGAAAATGATTGAAATGTGTATGCAGCACTGACTATCAAAAGATGTACTAAATTTGGCATTGAATGTTGGCTCAGATTGGCTTTCTTCTTTACCTAACCTTTGATCACCATTTCTGATTTAAAGTGGCTCCAATCAATACTTTCATATTAACAACGGAAATGAAACGATTAATGAAATGTGTCATGTGAAAGCTGTCACTCGTAGCGAATGTACCCCCAGATAATTATCGCCCAACTCTGCAGTTCCCCTACGGCTCTATGGAGCGTTTTTGCTTCTTTCTTCTCATTGTCAGGACAGACAAAGTTAGCGACTAGCTGGTGAACAAAGCATTTAGCTTCTCAAGAGCCAAATATTTCCTTCAGAAGTTGGTGGAGACCAAAACAGAGCCTAAAGGAGAGTGAGGTTTAAGTTTACATTGACCAGATAGTCAGACACATGACTCCAAATGACTGAAATGGGAAACAGTTTGCCATAACAACTTCATAAGGTGATAAAATTCCAATGTTGTCATTACAGCTCGCTATGCTGCCCCCAACTGGCCAAATAAAGTCACTTAATGCAGCTTTATAATAACTTTACCAATTTTAGACTGTATTTTATTTAAACAATGTGTTTGTACAGCTACCAGGGCTGCTCGATTATGGAGGGGAAAAAAAACAGTGACAAAAGTGTAAATACCTTGAACTGTGAGATTTTCCTTAACATTTTCCCGCTCAGAACACAAGATAAAATAAGAGTTTACTTGCAAAATGTACTGTGCAAAATAATCATTTTCTCGATTACTCTGTTTTTGTGATCGTTAGGAGAAAATCGTAATCGCGATTAAAATTCCGATTAATTGCACAGCCCTAACAGCTACTGTTTAGATTCGTCTTTTTCTGTTGAAATGAAAATAAGGGTTTTGTAGAAAAAAATTGTTTTATTTCTAAAAGTAAGGTATCAAAAAACTATTCTTGTGGTATCGGTACAGAAACTCAGGACGATTCCCAACCCTGATTTGACTTTCATGAAGGCAGTCATTACACCTGGTTTCTTTTCTTTTCTTTTGTGTTAACGCTGCCAACATGACTACAGTTGGACCAGTTCTGTTAGCCATTGTCCAAGATTTCAATTCCATTTGGACCATATCCGTGTAGCGATTCAAAAAGTGTAAAAGTACTTACTTTAGGTAATTAATTTAAGTGTAAGTACTACTTGCTATACTACTTACGATAATTATGGTTCTTTGGAAAGGAAAAGGATTGTTAAAGACTTAAAAAGCTGGTGAGCAAGGTGATACTCAACTCTTTAACACCAGATTTGACTGGAAACCTACAGTGAAGGCTCACACATCATTCCTCACTCCGTTGCAGTCTCACCTGATTTATATCTCCTCTCCCTTCTGTTCCCACCTCTACCTCCCCACATAAACAGACACTGTTTCAGCTGTGGCTCTCTGGCCTTCAGCTGGGGTTGCTCGTGTAACGAACACCCGTGTCCTACGACTGAACCCGTCCTGACGCCCTACTGACCATAGTCTCTCAACGCGCTCACAGCACTGCCGCCGTCCCCATGACGACAGGAGGGTCCACGGCGGGTCCCTTGGGCCTGTAACTCTACACAGAGCTTCACCAGCACCTGGTGAGGGTGACATGGGGGCCACTAGGTCTGCTGAGACTAACAGGGGCCTCAACGCAACACAGGGCCTTTAAAAGACACTCATTCCTGCTGACAGGACAATCCACCTATTGTCAGTATGAGAAGTGAGTGGAGTCCGGGCTGGGTTGGGAGGAGCAGAAGAGATCCCTCTATTCTGCTGTAGCCGCTTATCAGATTTTAATAGAGGCTTAGCATGGCCTTGGCCAGAAAACATTTGTCTGAATGTGTCCACTATCTGTGAGGGAGCAGTTATCAGGGAAAGAAAAGAATGAGGGAAACTGAGAAAAAGTAAGAGATACTGGTAGTATTTACACCAGCTGTCTCACCTGAGCTGGGCGAGGACGATCTGCAGAAAGCCCAGGGCAGAATTCAGCTCTGAGAGGCGGCAGGCAGGCAACAACCAATCAAACCCTTCGTTGAGCAGCCTTTCCTCGGAGAGGTTGAGACTGGCGCTCGTCTCGAACACCTCGGCCACGCCCTCCAGGTATGAGCCGAGGGGCCCCCAGAGGGCAAGTCTGCGAGAGACCTCGGTGGTCTTATTGTAGAACTCTTTGGCAGTGTCATTAAAGGAGGAGGCCAGCCAGCTGGCCTGTGCACCAACATCCAGACCCCTCTCCTGGAAGAAAATATCAGGTGATGTCAAAACATCTTCAACTGGTGGAATTTGTGCATCGACAAAAAGCTTTTGCTGTGTGCCTGACAGACAAACGATACCTGGAACAACAGCAGCAGCGACAGCTGTCCCCTCCAGACCAAGGTGCGGTGCCCGGGGGGGCAGTTAGAGGGAAGGAAACCCAGCAGCTCACAGGCTCTGCTGGCCACATCCTCCAGCTCCACCTGCCTGGCCACCACCAGAAACAGCAGCAGGAAGTTCTTGAGGCCTGCCTCTGGTAGCTCCTGCATCTTCTTTGAGGAGAACTTGGAATAAATCCTGGAAACACAAGCGAACAATAGAGAGAGGAGGAGACAAAGCTTTAAAAAAATGTGGCACAAGAGATGTTCTGCTAGAGGAAAAAGTGGTCAGAGACAGGGACGTGTTCAGGATTACAGTGTCTGCTCTTCACAATATCACTTAATCCAGGGCAACAAAATGGTTGAATAGGGTTGTGACGATTGACGATATCATCGTCCATCGTGGAGAGCAACCATCGTGATGCTACGCGCCCCACCCTGTCAGACACACACTAATCCTAGTCGCGGGCGCTGGACAGGAAATTGACAAGTGCGTCGGTCTTAAACTAGCAAAGACACTTGCGTCGGGCTTTGCGCTGTGCTGCGCAGGGTGCAAGATGGGCCCCTTAAGTGGAAGCTACTTTTTTCCCCCTCTACCTGCTCTACTCGCTCTACCTGCTAGTACCGTTGGACACAGCGGTCTCGAGCCAGAGAGAAAAAAGGGTTAACGTGGAACGCTATCACACTTTCCTTTCTCCCCTCATTGGACTAAGTTTGTCGACACTACTGTGTGCGTACATCAATAAGTGAGTCTGATGTCCTGTAGGTATGGGACGATGTTATGCAGGATTTATGAATGTACGTTAGCAACAGTAGGCTAATTCACGAGGGTGGTATTTTATGTGCGAGCTAATATTGTGCATCTGTTCATGTGCGCTGCAAGAGTTATGTTTCTGTTTACTGAATGCGTTATTCAGTGCAAACATAACCGAGAATGTAGTTTAATCTCAGTAATGATGGTATATTAGGTTATAACTGTCGCTCTGTTGAAGGCAAACGTCCCACTGTACTGTCGTTACACAGATCACGGACATCCGATTGACTTTACTGCACCGTAGTTAGCTAAATGAAAGTAGGTCAAGTTGTAAAAAACTGCCCCATCGCCATGTTTTACTGTGAGCATCGTCAACTGCCAATTTAGGGGACATCGCCCAACCCTATGGTTGACTTGTTTTAAAAAATCAAATTTCAATTGTTCTTTACTTCCACTGACCAACTCTTCAGAGGTGATTTGTTCTTTTGAAACCTCTGACTTTAAATGCTGACTAACTGAACTTTCTGCCCCCACCGTGCATCCCACCACCTGCCTCCATCGCTGTCTCAGCTCCAGGCTGGGCTGCCCAGTGTGCCCCTTTGCCCGTGTGTGTGTGTGTGTGTGTGTGTGTGTGTGTGTGTGTGTGTGTGAGAGTGTGAGAGAGAGAGAGAAAGAAAAAGCGAGAGAGGGAGTAAGCAGGATCTAACAGCGTGCTGGGTGGTTCTCACCCCCAGCACGCTGTTAGATCCTGCGGGCACTGTGGAGAAATGCCTTTAAAGATCATGTTAAATGTCAGAGACACTCAGACACACAGCAGTAGGCGCTTGGTCCTTCTCTCTACAGCCAAACCAATTTACTGCAACACCAGAGAGAGATCAATAAAAAACACACACACACACACACACACACACACAGCTTGCTGTTTGCTCGCCTGGCAGGAAAACACAGAAGGCTGGAGCACCCCCCCCCACACTTTTTGTTTTTTACACCCCACCTCCCAAACATAGATGCAGCCCACACAGGTGAGTAGAGCTGCTGTTTGGGTCAAAACACAAACAGCCAGCACACCGAGACAGACTCGGTGTAAGAAGTATGACTGATATGAAGGAGTGGAGAAAAACGAGAGAGGAACTGAGAAAGACCAGGTTAACACCGAAATCGTCTTAGTTAAACCCACAGAGGACTATAAAAGGACTGCCAAATATGCAGTCAGACTGTGAGAGGAGGAAGATTTAAATAGATGAATGGGTAATATGTAACAGGGATATAAGCAGCGTGCTGGGAGCAGCAGTGAGGATTTTCTGTGTTCTCCCAACCTGTCTGTCTGTTTGTTTATTCCGGACAGCTTTTTTTTTTTTTTCTGGAGGCGAGCAGATGCTCCTAACTCCCGGCGTTGGAGATCAACATGCTCGCAGTCGATCCCATTAATGCGGCCGGCGCGGGTGCCCCGCAGAGCCCGGCCAGGAGTAGGAGCGCTGCCGAATGCTGTAGCGATAGAGTGGGCACGCCTCACGCCTCCTGAGGGGGAGGAGGTAGTGGTGAGGGAGGTGGAGGGGGATATCTGGACCTGTCCCAGCACAGTTTGGCGGTTGCCAGACTGCCTACCACCCACATCTCCCCGCTCCCCACCACCCAAGCTCCACTCTCTATCCGTGTTGGAAACCAACACAGCTTCGTTAAGGCGAATTAACCGCCACGCTCGTTAGCTAATTAGACCCCATGTCTGCAGTGCTACTGAGCACATTCCAGACAGAGGGAAGTCATTAGGCGGATTTATCTACGGCTGCCTCTCTCTGGCGCCCAGCCGGCCTTGGATATAGGATGGTCCAGCGCTCGGTTCTGATGTGCACATTAGCTTGTGATCTTTCCTCTCTTCTGTCTTACTTTCCTTCACAAAAGACACACACTCTCCCTCCATCCAGTGGCCTCACACACTCATCACGATGTCACTGCTCTAGGGAGCAGGTGCAGTGTGTGTGTGTGTGTGTGTGTTTCTGTAGGAGGCTTCTTGGCTCTGGTTTGTGCTGAAGAGCAGGTGGTTGACTCCTGAGACACCTGCTCAACTGGGGGGCCTGAGTAAATATCAAAGACGCACTGGGAGACTGCAGTGCACCTGGCACGCACACAAACAAGACTGAAATGCATGATAGTATGCAAACACACATGGTGTTTGTGTATTCATGCAATTATGCACCTATACACACAAATCCAAACAGCACACTAAACACATCATACATTAGAAGATCAAGGGGAAAAGGGGAATGCTACAAAGCCTAGTCCTGATTAGTAATCATTTTTCACAGCCTCTAATCCATGTTTTCCCTTTTTATCTTATCTCTTCCTTCAAACTATACAGTATATGCTGTATATGGAGTCAACTTCCTGGCTGTGAGACATACTTTTCATGGTGGAAGTGAATGTGAAGGAGCGAGAACTACAAAGCCTCCCAGCCTTCTATCCGTACTTACCTTCCTTTGATCTGTCTCTGTGGGACTCCACCAGCCCTGTCCTGGGAGAGGCACAGGGCCAGCACTCGGAGGAAAATGTGGAAGGAGTTGGCTGAGCGGTAGAGCTGGGTGTGTCCTGGAGAGTGGAGGGGAGAGGGGGAGCAGCAGCTGCGAGCCTGCTCCAACAGAGCCAGGGGTGTCTTGCACAAAGTGCCCACGCCAGACATCCCGAGCCAGGGTACAGTGAATGCAGCACTCTGGGGTGGAGGGACAGAAAATAACGTAACTGTACAGGTCTCGGTAATAACTTATAAGAAATACGTGCTGCGTGACCAATAATTGTATAGCAACCTTTTCAATAGCATGACAAAGAATTGGAAGTGTGTTGTAAAAAAGCAAAAAATATGATGTAACTCATAACAATCTTAAAGATCACAGATCACAAATAACGCCTTACTTTCTTACATATGGCAAAACTATAAGAATGACAGCAAGTGGAAAATCCAAGACAAAGAAATAAAAGAATATATGACACACCATGTCAAAAAGTGGAGCTAAGCTAAAGGGGGTCTGATTGTAGAAGATATAATTCAAATGGAGGAAACATATCAAGTTTGAGCAATTTTTATCATCTGCATTACACCATCAGTGACTACAGCCTTTGGTTTCCTTCCTTTGGTTTCTTCTGAAGGTTGGCGCTCACCAGATTCTTGCTGTAGTAGTCCCAGAGGGTGGAGACAGCACTGGTGCTCGGTTCCCACAGCAGACAGAGACTGAGACAGCAGTGGACATGCATCCTGACCTGCTCCTCTGCCAGACCTCCCTGTTATTACACAAACAACACAGATGGGTTCAATTTACTACGGAGACTGTATTTCTTTTCAATGAGGTTAAAAATACACGTGTAAACAGAAGCAGCGCTGACCTTAGGGTTACAGGTTAACTTGAGCAACTCTTCCGCAAAAGTCCAATTATCCCCCAGATGTTTCTGTGACTGCGGACAAAACAAGATGCATCATTTAAAAACAATATTGAACAGCAATTAATGCTTTTTCATCAAAATCATACTGTAAATATGGGTATAAGGGGTGAAAAGTAAGTAAGTATGTCACCTGCATTCCTATTTAAGACTAAAGTAGACATTGCCTGCAGAGGCATCATCAGTCTCACTTATTTCTTCAAGAAGTCCTACATTTCCCCAACGTGTCTAGTTTTGGCACCATTCTTTATTAAAGTGTCAAGACAAATTAATTCTCAAGACTAAATTTAGATTTGCAGAAGCCTCTTGGATGAGAGGCAAAATGTCTTCAAAACGACAACTTCTGTGAGGAATTTCTGTCTTTACAGTCCACTACCTGGATGAATTAGATGCACCTACATGCATGTTTTAGTGAAAGAAAATATTTGCAGAGTAACATCTTAAGGTGTCAATGACTCTCGGTCTCTTACCTCATACTGGACAGTGCCGTTGCGACTGTACTGCCCTAACATTGCTACATGAGTGAGCAGCCACCATGTGAATCCCAGAGGGTCCTTACAGTGCTTGGGGAGTCCGCTGAACTGCTCTGCTGCTGGCTTCCCTGAGACCAGAGGCCTCAACAACGAGTTCATGTAGCTCCAGAAAGACTAAAGAGAAACACACACATAGGTTCATTTTGTATAGATACAGTCTATATATTATCGTGTGACTCTGAACATGTCTGTATTTGCGTTACCTGCGTGTGCAACACTTTGTTCCTGTATTCCAGAAGGTGCATGAGCTGGACCCACAGCTCTTTGGTACAGGAGCAAAGGTAGTGATGGCTGCTCAGTGCCTCCGTAGGCCTCACCTAGAAATCAACAGGATCCATTCAACATTAGGTGTGTAACGACCCATCGATCTGGATCGATATATCAATTCAATGATCCAATATTATCGATGCAAAGTGAAAATATCGATACATATCGTCTGTAAGATGCCCCTTTATTTTAGAATCCCACCAATCATTTGTTTTTTATTTAAATGTCTGGAAGAGTTTAGTAATAACATTTTCAAAAATCATATTTTAGTTTAGTAGCTTTTTTGAGTTGCTATAAATGTAGTCTTGCATTGCCAGACCTTCCTCCACAGCGCTGCCAAGGAGGGTCTGGCTAGTCCACACAGCATTCTGGGATGGGAGAAAAATGTGCTCTGGTTTATTGGCATTTCTTTGAACCAATCACAATCGTCTTGGGCGGCGCTAAGCGCCGTACGGAGCCCCGGTGCCTCTGCAAAATAGCCTCGGGAATTAACTTGTTATGGTAGAACATGTGTACGTTCAAAAGTAGTTTTAGTCGTGCAACAGAAAACTCAGATTGGACAGATAGTCTAGCTAGCTGTCTGGATTTACCCTGCAGAGATCTGAGGAGCAGTTAACCGTAGTCTTCAGAAATCCACCGGAGGTTAGAACGCCAACACAAAGAAAGAGGAAGGTGACGGACACCTGGCCGAAATCAGGGACATCAGGCGGAATTTCCGGCGGCACCTGAGCAATCCCAGAATGTCGTGTATATAGACTACTATAAATGTAACTGAATCGAATTGAAATTGTATTGTCATGACAGACTTTAAGATATCAGGAAAATATTGTATCGTTGTCCAAAAAAAACAATATAATATTGTATCGTGATCAAACTTGTGATTTTACACCCCTATTTAACAGAGTAAGCTCCCAACTGCAGCTCTGTTCTACATAAATGCAAGTGGTCTTTCACTGATATGAAGATTATACAATTAGTTTGATTATATTTTGTACTACAAGTACTCAGCATGCAAAAACATGGTTTAATATTATTACCATCCAGTACTAATGCTGTTTTAGAGACTTCTCCACCCTAAAATGGATAATGGTCTGGGGGGGGAGAGAGAGACACGTTTTGTGGGCATGATGAGATACCAAATTCATATTCAGTCTGTGCTAGCCGCAGCTTCCATCAATTTTCTATCAACCAAGAACTAAATGTCATACACCAGAATTGCTTTTTTTAAGCTAAAAAAAAAAAAAAACCTAGAAATACCGCTGGTACATCTCAACAGTAACTTAATGACTTGTGGCCAGCTGCCCACCTTGCTGTATTTGCCTATGGCCAGACCAGTTAAGTCACACAGCAGACTGCACAGGTGCTCTTCAAACAGACTGGTATCGGTCAGGTTCTCTCCCGTCAGGTTCACAAACTGGTGGGCGTACACCACCTGGCCTGCAGACAAGAACAGGTAAAATGACTAAATGCCTGTTTCCATGAAAATGCCTTGACTGTGAGCTGCAAATCAAAAGATCATGCCCACAGTTCTAGTTGTTAGATGTTACATACCAGTCAGTGTACAACCATTCACTGTCTTGTATGGAGAGAGAACATGGTGTCTCTGTAGCATTATCTATGCAACAATTCCACACTCTCATGTTATTACACAGTTTCCCTCCCATATACAGGTACAATCAGTCTCTAAACTACAACATAATACAAGTCACATAGCACGTTTCAATATCTTCAGTGTCTATTTCCTGTCTATATATTCAGTTGCAAGTACCAGACACACACCTTGCATCTTGTGACCAAGTAGGTGAAGGATCTCCAAGACTGACCAGTGGATGTCAAGATGAAGGTGTAACAAATGCCAAGAGGGAGAAAATATCTGTGGTAGAAATACAGAGCACCAAGGTTCAATGTAAACAAGCAGGAAAATCAACTGAAAATATTTCCTCACGTTGTACTAAGGTTCTGGGTAAAGGGAACTCTTAGGCAAGGGCTATGAAACAAGTCATGCCTCTAACAGCTTATGTTATTTCCTTTGGTCTGTAAAATTAATTACATTTACGCAATCCACACTTTTGTTGCAGCCGTTTCAAAGCCCTATCATCTTTACAGCCGCACCCGATGCCTATGCATCGCACACACCTTTCCCGGGTTAGGTATGGTGAAGGCACTCTGAATGTTGGCGGGCAGGTCTTTGAGTCGTCCTAAGAGTAGAGTGATGCCAAACAGCTCCTCCAGAAGAGCGGAGGGGAGCTGAGCCTCCAGCTCTTCATAGGAGTGTGAATGACCTGCATCCAGGGAGCTGAAAGGTTCCAGGTATCTAAACAGATACAAAAGGACATGCATGTTCAAATACACTAACACATGCAGTGAAAGCAGCATTGAAACACATAGATCAGGGGTGTCAAACATACGGCCCGTGGGCCAGAACCGGAACGCCAAAGGGTCCAAGCAGGCCCACTGGATGACTGGATGAAAATTGCAGAGAAGTAATTCATTCCGATTCCAAATTTCCCACTTTAATCTCAGAGAATATCAGAGATCTTTTTCCGTAAATGTACGACATGAATCTTAGATGAGTTTTTCCCGGAATATTACCCCTCTCTCCCGGGTTCCTAACTTAGAACGCTGTCATAGCAGTTGCTTTGCCAACATCAAGCTGACAAGAAACTCTGTGGCAGATAAAGTTTCTGATATTTCTGGAGTGGTTTAGTGGTCTGGTCCTTGAGATCAAATTAGGCGGATGTGGCCCATGAACTAAAATGGGTTTGACACCCCTGATAGAGATGAAAACAGAATTAGTGATAGTGGTGTTGATATAGACTACGTTTACACGTGGCCGGCTATTTTCATAAACGGACATTTAGAACCTCTACGTTTTCAGTATATATGCCATCAATGCCGTCAAGAGCATGCCAAACCTGTAGGTGGCAGTGTAACAAGAAGCTCAAGCCCACGTTAGCCAATCACAATCCCAAAAATAGCAACAACAGCAACGAATCACTTCCTCTTTCTCTCTCTCTCAGCTGCCTAAACCTCTGTTTGTCTCAGTTTACATGCAAACAAAGATTTCCCAAAATATCCACTCTGGCTGGAGATTTTAAAAAGAATTCTCTGTTTGCGTGTAAACGAAGGGCACAAACGAAGGGAAATGTCGCCGTTTTCCAAAATAACCATGTACGTGTAAACAGGGCCATAGCATATGGAGAATTACCTGTGCACGAAGACTTTGACATACTGAAGAAATGAAACACATTGTTGTCTGAGGTCCTCTGCTTCATAGTGGAGGCTGCCTGCTTGACCTACAACACATGAGGGATGTTGTGGGCAGTATTCCTAAATCTTATGTAAAACATGCCCACTGTATCAGATACCAGACGTAACTCAAACACCAGAATAGAGCTGAACAATCTCTTAATGGTATACTCATTTGTTGGAACAGTAGGCCAAGCAGATTAATTAGTGTGGTCACTTCAGAAAAGCATACTATTACACCCATATGTATCTTTATTATTCATTCAGTTTAAATACAAAATGATACAAAAATTGATCCAGAAAAACCAGAGATATTGTCTTTTTTTTCATTCCATGCGTTCTTCTTCCTTATCAAAACCTGACGCCCACAACGCAACTCGACCGTCGACAGCTAGTTCGGAGATTTGGGTGTGCTGTGCTAGTAGCAGCAAACAGACTTTAATGTAAAATCTGTGGTTTCCCTTTAATGCACAGGGAAGAGCTGCCAAGCAGTGGCCTAAACTTATGTTGCTGCTGCTTCCTCAGCTAATCATACTAATCGCCTTACATGTGTGTACTGTTTGTTGTATTTATATCGTCTTTGGCTAGTAAGGAATTTGCCTTGCGCAAAGCCATTTTCCTGGCTGATATTGTGGCTCACTGGTTAGACCAACTGCTCCTTATTTGTAATGTTGATCAGCCAACATGATTTAAAGTGCTCATATTATGCTCATCTTCAGGTTCATAATTGTGTTTAGAAGTTATATCAGAATAGGTTTTCACGGTTTAATTTTCAAAAAACACCATATATTTGTTGTACTGCACATTGCAGCAGCTCCTCTTTTCACTCTGTGTGTTGAGCTCTCTGTTTTAGCTACAGAGTGAGACATCTCACTTCTGTTCCATCTTTGTTGGGAGTCGCACATGCTCAGTAGCTAGGTAAGGACTACTAGCCAGTCAGAAGCAGAGTATGAGGGCGTGCCCTGACAGTACCTAGGTAAGGACTACTAGTCAGTCAGAAGCAGAGTATGAGGGCGTGTCCTGACAGTACCTAGGTAAGGACTACTAGCCAGTCAAAAGCAGAGTATGAGGGCGTGCCCTGACAGTACCTAGGTAAGGACTACTAGCCAGTCAGAAGCAGAGTATGAGGGCGTGTCCTGACAGTACCTAGGTAAGGACTACTAGCCAGTCAGAAGCAGAGTATGAGGGCGTGCCCTGACAGTACCTAGGTAAGGACTACTAGCCAGTCAGAAGCAGAGTATGAGGGCGTGCCCTGACAGTACCTAGGTAAGGACTACTAGCCAGTCAGAAGCAGAGTATGAGGGCGTGCCATGCTAGCAGCTAGGCGAGCATTATAACGTGTGTTCCAAAGTGACCACGTTTGTCTCTGAAGTAAAGGCTGGACTACAACAGAGCTGTTTGGAGCAGTTTGTGAACAGTGTTTTCTGTTGGAGATGGTAAGTCCCTTTGGGCTTTTTCACTTTGTAAACCTATAACGTGCACAAAAAGATATATAACACAATAAAGGAAAGGGAAAAAAGCCAAAAAGCATAATATGAGCACTTTAAAGTTCATAATATGAGATGTCTAAAGGAGCATACTCAATTTTCAATATTCAGATTTCTTTCCTTTATAGATGTAAATGGATGCTAAAACCCCCTGTTTGCAATTTGATATTTTAAAACTAAACAACATGTACATTCCCCGGGCGCTGTGATTGGCTGCCCACCGCTCACTTGAGGGATGGGTTAAATGCAGAGAATGAATTTCGCTACATGTATGTGTATGTGACAATAAAGTACCTTTTATTTCCACTTCTACAGACATTATCTGAGCAAGTAATGGCTTGCTGTGTGGACAAAACACTGACATAAAAACTATTAGCTGGACTGTGGATTACAAATTGCACGAGCTTACCAAAGTCATGTGAGCTGGACTGCACCAAGGACTCCAGCCTGTAAAGCTTTTGTCTGAAATACAACAAAGAGCAACCAGTGACATGTATGTGAATGACCAATGGTGGAGAGTGCAAAAACAAATACGTTCTAGTAAAGTAAAAAAAAATAAAATAAAGACAAGACGAAGCTTTGTCTAAGAAGGATTCCATTTCTAAGCTTGTGCCGACATGGAAAATTACCTTCAGATTAGGGTGGTTGTAGCAACAAAGATTAACATTAAAACCGGGTTTATTTTAAACGTAAACTTAACTGGGATCTGGTTTAGATCTTGGCTTACCTGAACAGACCAAAAAGTAGCTTTGTAGATTCCACCAATGCAGTCTCCGTTACCCAGGGGAAACCAAAGAGCTCCACTGTGTCTGTCTCATACTCGGCAGGGGCCGGGTCAAGACGCAACAGCAGCCTACAGAGTGGATGCATTCACATGAGTTAAGACTTCATTTACTAAGGTTTTACTGCCGCTGAGACTTCTGCTGCCACCCTATTACAATGGAGGTGACATTTGCAGTGCTCAAAGCATCAAAAACTGACCTTTGAAAAAAAATAATCAACAGCAGTGTATGTTTCCAGAAAATTGACCCTTACTCAGGATAATCCACAGATGTTGCTGTCAACAGTTTTCATTGGGGCCCATTTCTCTGGCACAAAACAGGCACAGTGAAAACTGTTGACCTCCAAGTGGGAAAATATGTTTGGTTTTGATTTTTTGGTGTGATTACGGTGAACTGACAGACAGTGACTCTACCGTTTCAGGGAGCCTCTTGCAGTGTATCCCTCTGCGGAGAGTGCTCCGGTGGGGTCCTCTTTTGTTTCAGAGCAGCAGAAGCATGGCGGCCGGGCTGGAGTCAGCTCACATAGGCTGTCTGCTGCGAAGGGAGAGACTGGTGGGGTGAGGGATTGGCTGAAGTCGTCTTCCATGCTGCCGGTGCAGAATCAGTATCGCCTTGAATGACAAAAACATTGTATTGAGACATTACAAGATTGGTTCACAAAACAGAGGTATCGTGTTTAGAGATGTTCCGATACCGACAACAAAGATAGAAATCATATCACATCCATACAGGGATAGTAGTATACAGTTGTTAAAACATAATAAAATATATGACACATTGGTATCGGATCAGTACTCGGTATCGGCCGATACGCAAGATCAGGTATCAGAATCGTTATCGGGAAGCAAAAATGTTATCGGACCATCTATAATCGTGTTGCGTGAGGTGCAGACAAAAAGTAGCAGGATTTCACATATACATAGATTACTATTTAAAAGCAAATTAAACTTGAGCCTATTATATGTTCAAGGCAATACACAGTATTAACCATAGCTGTAGTATATTATAGCTCTTTGAACCTCTCCCCTCTGGCAGGAGGCTGCGGTCCATCAGGACCTCACGCCATATAACAGTTTCTTCCTCTGTGCAGTCAGCCTCATTAACAACTTAGGCCCCGGATCCCCTCTCACATCCTACATCCTGGACTATATGCCTGTCCTTTGCACATTATATCCTGAACCTTTGCACATCCCTCAACATTTTTGCACATCCTGCACTAATCCATACAGCCTCTCTTTTCTTAATGTTAAATAATTATATGTATAAGTATTATATACATGTTTATTTATTTCATATTCATGTTTAATACTGTGTTCATGTATGCACCAACAACCAAGGCAAATTGCTCGTAAGTGCTATACTTACTAGGCAATAAATCGTTGCCTGATTTCTGATTCTGACTTTGCATCAAGGTATTGCTACAGTGTTACAGATCAGAACTGTGTAAAATCAAACAGAAGCTGCCATTATTCCACAGACAGCTGTCTAACTTATCTGAGATTCGTGAGGTTTCACTTGTATAACGTTATTAAACGAACTTTAACCTTGTGTTGTCCGTCTGTTTTACACATATATGAGGCATGCAGTATAAACTATCACCCAATTCTGTGTTACATCGTCTTAGCCAACTTCATTCCAACGTATTAACACTATAGTTTTACCCTTATTTTTGCATACAATGGTCAATGAACCTAATTCATATTCAATTATACCTAATATTTGAGTTAAAAAACCCAGACATTATAAATAGTTTTGACTAATAGTTAGGATCTGAGAAATGTATGTTGACGGATAATCACAGCCTGTTTCGTGTATGGAACCGTCCGTGTTATTTTAGGGCAATTTGGTTGAAAGAATCCCATATTTGTTATATAGAAACTTTGGAAACGGGTCAAATTTGACCCGAAGACAACAGGAAGATTACAATTTGGAAATTCATGTTGCCCTGCTTCAAAACTAGTCAGTAATGGTGCAATGCAGCCCACGGAACACGTATGTTAAATTACCCGCAGCAGTTATAAATGGTTCATTCTGTCTACAATGTGTTTGCCAGTAAATAAGGCGACATCCTACATAGTATTAGCTAGTGATTAGTAAACCGAAATAGCATTATTTCTAGGTACACTAAACACAACAGAAGCTTCCAGAAACACGAATATTATGAAACATTTACAAACCTTATATTTCGGCTTCTTATGTAACGTAATATTCCTTAAATGTATAGCAAAGTATGAAGATTAACGTTACATCGCTGGCATGACTTCGTTGTTTGGGTTTTCATTCTCTCCCGCGCGGAAACTCTACGCATGCGCATACTGCCTCGCGTCCGATGATTGGTCCGAAGTTTCACAATGGGCGTGGTCCTGTCATATCGAGCGACACACAACAAGAGAACTCACCACAACGTGCTTCCTTCGTCGTATTATTCGTCCAGGTGTGTTGCTGTTGTGTTTGTCAAATAGTCTCTTTCTTGTTTTAACGTCTTTATTTCTCGAGAGTTTTGTAAAAGAGCAAAGTCAGTGTCTTCTATTATACCACTGACAGCGCCAGCTCTATTGTCACCCCCATGAGACTTTAGGTAACGTTAGGCCTGATTTAATTAAATGTCTATGCCACAAGAGTCCAGAGTTCAAGTCTGTCGGAGTTTAATTTACACCAAATATATTAGGATACTAAGCCTTAAAAGAAACATACACGACGAACACGGCTCAGTATGTCAATTATTACCTTAAAAATCCTTTAACATACACATTTCTGCTAACAAAAGGGCTTATGCACTGAACCAGAGCACCTGCCCCATGCCATGACTTTTCTACAGATATGTCAGTCACTTCTTGTCCCCCTCAGTCTCGCTGTAGAGGTCTCCGCCCAAATTAATACAATGTCTACTGAAACAACGGTTTCAGTAGAATTTTATCCACGCTAACCCTGATTTCCATATGCAGATCTGTCTCTCCCAACAGTCCCTCTCGCCATCACACCATTTCTTGCATTCTAATGCATTCTCACATCTTTACAAAATCCCCCCCTTCCGCCACACGCCGTGGATGTGCTCGTTTTGTCGACTTACAGTTCGTTATTTCTGCACGTTTGACCTGTCCCGTGAGGAGATGCGCGATAAATGCGCTGTTTTGCATGCTCTATTTTGCACGTTTTATTACCAGGAGTCAGTGGAGACAATTAAAATGGACGCGTCGGGAGATTTGGTTTTGTTACGATGCATCGACCTCCCGCTCTGCTTTCAACAGGAGGCAGTCAGTCTGTGTGAAGGCTCTTTCGCCTGGAAGGGAAAGGTAAATGCTTTTTTTTTTGTCACGACTAAGCTACAAACTCATTCACTCCTTTCTATGCACTGTAGTACATGGAGGGAGTGAGGTATGAACCTGTTTCATCCCTCCCTCCCCTCTCCCTCAGATGTAACATTAGCCTCGTTTCCTGGCTTTGATACACTGGACAGGGTTGGATTTGGGTTTTAATTCAAGATTCAGGACTAACAATATGACTGGAAACTGTATTCAGACCTCATCCTTATGTATCACCAAAAATGTGATGATTAATGATGCAATAGGACTTTATTATGTTAAGGTGATAACCTGGTGTTGTGATTACTTGCATGCCTTAGGCTTCTTGATAAACGTAATGAACTGTGTCTAAAAGGACTAGCTAACATATGGGTAGTTAGTACTGACTGCTACAGAAGCAACATCCGTTGGAATGTTGCCCCACTGTACAATTAAACAATAGTAAAAAAAAAAACATACACCTACACAGGTGTTTCCCATTTCTGCCTGATTAGACCTCGTGGTATCTGGGTGGAGCTAGCTGAGGACAGACCTTTTTCCCATGAGATGTTTTCACTTGGTACAGTAGGAAAATCCAGAGAATGTCTAATAAGGGGAGAACTTCCACTCTTGGGATATTTCCGGCTTCTGAACTGGTTGCAGTTCTACTCTGGTTCCATATGGGGGCGCTCACAGGCGAGTGCAGAATGACTGGTGTACTGTCCACTTTTCTCAGGATATAATTTTTTGTCTAGTAATTTGAATGTTGCATTCGAAAGGGGAGGCACACTGAAGAAAATACACACTGCTGGGTGTTAGATTTTTTGTGGCTTTTTTGTTCTAAAAAGCCTTTTAAGATGTCTATGACGTCATACACATATACGGCCAGAGATACTGCTTTACGGCAAGCTCTGAGTCACTTCCTTTGTTCTCTGGAGGCATCGACAACACAGCTGACAGGTTAGACTCTCCCTGTTAATACAACACAGCTGACAGGTTAGACTCTCTCTGTTAATACAACACAGCTGACAGGTTAGACTCTCCCTGTTAATACAACACAGCTGACAGGTTAGACTCTCGCTGTTAATACAACACAGCTGACAGGTTAGACTCTCCCTGTTAATACAACACAGCTGACAGGTTAGACTCTCGCTGTTAATACAACACAGCTGACAGGTTAGACTCTCCCTGTTAATACAACACAGCTGACAGGTTAGACTCTCCCTGTTAATACAACACAGCTGACAGGTTAGACTCTCCCTGTTAATACAACACAGCTGACAGGTTAGCCTCTCCCTGTTAATACAACACAGCTGACAGGTTAGCCTCTCCCTGTTAATACAGCACAGCTGACAGGTTAGACTCTCCCTGTTAATACAGCACAGCTGACAGGTTAGACTCTCCCTGTTAATACAACACAGCTGACAGGTTAGACTCTCCCTGTTAATACACATGCTAGAAAGAGGTTTGCTAATGTTTTAAAGACCACGCTGAAATATTCACTCTGACATTCTGGTTCTGCTTCGGATGCCGTCAAGCGGGGTCTCCGATTGTAATCAGTCCTTCACTGACCAATCAGCATCCATTAGCAGAATGCTAGCGAGTTATGGGCAACAACGACTCAACCTGTAAGAAATCAAAAGGACATAAGTACTCGTTCGTTCAACTTTCGACCTATAATCCATGTTGAACTTGCAAAAACTACAATCAAATCTGAGATTTGTCAACGACAATCAGGCAAAAGAGACAAATTTAGCCGTCTAGCTCCATAGACTCCCATTCATTTAGCACTGGACCGCGATCACCCCCAGTGGAACTCTGGTGGAACTGCAACCAAATTCGGGTACAATACAATGGGGCTGAATAGGGAGTGAACAGGCTCTCCGTAGACGGGCTCTGGAAAAGCACAGGTCTAAGTAGCCTATAACATTAACAATGGCTGTTACATTCAGGTGCCCGGGTAAGCCATGCCAACGAGCCTGCATGCACATAACCAGGATCTGTATCCATTTTACTTTCTACATTACCAGTTTCCCTTTTAAGGTGTGTGTGTGTGTGTGTGTGTTTGCTAAACACAGTCAGCTGCAGCTGACTTTAGGGCTGCAGCTATTGATTATTTTAGTAACCGAGTATTCTACCGATTATTCCATCGATTAATCGAGTAAAGTGATAAGAAATATTTAGTAAACAGCAATAGTAAATATTTATTATTGCTGTGTACTAAAAAAAAAGGAAACAGAAAAAGCAACATTTTTTTATTGCCAAATTCCAAGTACGTTTTTGGTGGCCCAAATGTTAATATTTTTCACCCCCTTCCCCTTCTTGCCTCTGGCTCTTTGCACTGGATATGCAAAAGAGCTGTTCACTAACCAGAGGGTAAATATGACGGTACAAAGCTTACAGCAGGGCTATTCAATTACACTGTTCTGGGGGACACATTTTCAGAAGCCTAATACACGGTGAGGAGAAAGAATAAAGAATGCAGACATCACCGGCATGATGACGTCATTCACGTGCATATTAAGTGGCCATGCTGGGGGGGGGGGGAGGAGCCGGTTTGTCTCCAGCAGCAGCTAAGTTTCCAAAGATTAGTAGCAAACTAATAAACAGTCAGACTACAAACCGACAGCTTTCGTTTTAGCTTGTTGGTAAAACATCGCTATTAGCACAGTAGCATGCTGTAGGCTAGTTGTGTAAAACAGCGCGGTGGACGAGAGCAGCAGACGTTAGTTAGCTACCTGGTGTCGGGTTCGCTCCGTGGAATGGATGAGTACACTAACACTACACGAATCTTCGAGGCAAAGAATTTTGCTTCGAGGATTTTTTGTAATCAAATTTTTCAAGTTATTCGAGGAATCGTTTCAGCCCTAGCTGACTTCCTTCATAAAACTACAGCAGCCATTGCACTTGTAGTTTCCTTTTATCTGTTGTTTGGAGGACTGTGTGTGGAAAAATACCTATTTACTGAGTTCCCCAAACTCTGCTGAGCTCAGCATCACAAAGGTGTTCATTGTCCTGCACTAAAATGTGTAACGTTAATAGGGCTGCACAATGTGAGGAAAATATGCGATAATGTTGTTGAATATCCCGATAACGATATGACTTGCGATACATAAACAGATATTAAAGTGTACTACTCAGTTCTGCATTTCTGCTGCTTTCAGTATTCTGCTAAAATGCAACAAATTGCTTGTTGAATTTAAAACAAATGAAAGGAAATCATTTCCACACCTGGAACACCTCCTTGTTTTCTGATTTTTAAGTGTTCATGCATCATTCCAAGATGGTTCCCCCCCCACTGCTAACTTTGTAGTCACACTAATAAAAAGTTTGCTACTTTTGCTGTGTTAACACATTTTTGGAAGCTATATTGTTCACTCGTTAAAGGACAATTCGGCGCAAAACGAACCTAGGGGTTAATAACAGATGTGTACCCACTCTGTCGCTCTCTGGGACATGTTTTCATGCTAATCAAATGTGTTTGTAGCTTGAAACAAGCTAGCGCGGACCGCTGATTAGCTTACAATGCTAGTATTCAGGGCACAGGGAAAGTAAAAACAAATCGCTTATTATACCACTAAAAAGGCTCAAAATATCACCACACTTCAACGGTAGCATAATGAGGGTCCCTAAATGTTAACCGACATTAAAAAGATAGATTATAAAGACAGTTCTCGTATACAGGCAGCCGCCGTCTTGGGAGCTACTGTCTTTCTAAACTATCTTTTTAATAAACTGTCTGTACACTTACAATGTTCTCCATGCTTCGGTTTACATGTAGGGACCCTCATTATGCTACCGTTGAAGTGTGGTGTTATTTTGAGCCTTTTTAGTGGTATAATAAGCGATTTGTTTTTACTTTCCCTGTAACCCGAATACTAGCGTTGTAAGCTAATCAGCGGTCCGCACTAGCTTGTTTCAAGCTACAAACACATTTGATTAGCATGAAAACATGTCCCAGAGAGCGACAGAGTGGGTACACATCTGTTATTAACCCCTAGGTTTGTTTTGCGTCAGAATTGTCCTTTAACAATAGAAAGCAGATACAAACAATGGATACCTCCTTTTTAAATCGGATGAATTGATTTCATTAGTGTTGATATTGGATTTGATTTAGATGTAGTGGCCAGCGAGGGTAGCTTTGCAGCCATTTTGCCAACTGGTTTGTTGATTCTTCTGTTGTTCTTTTCACCAAGTGGGAGATGTCTGTGCTGTCATACATTCCCAACATCTCTGACTCTAAATTACAACTAGGAGCCTGGCATGAACTCATCACTCAGCACTAGCATCAGTGCCTTGCTTAAGGACACTTCAGCATTGCATACATCCCCAGTCTGGTATGTAAACCGGACTGTGGCAAGCAAAAACAGTTTGCTACAGTTGTTCTTCCACTCTGACTTAATTCCTTCTGGACAACACGTTAGAACACCTTTTGTAAACAAAAAGCTATATGAGGCTATATCCGTATCAGTTCTGCACAATTAATCGCAATGTTATCAAAATCGCCATATGGATAAATCGGCCTACGAATCCCATCCTACAGACTAAAGAAAAAAATCATTGTTTGGTACAGATCCTCACAAAAATCACACTATAATCATTTACATTGTTTTAATTTTAATATTTGTCAATGAAAATGAGGATAATGATTGAAAAATGTTCATTCCGTCCATTTTCGTGAATCATATCTCAATCGCATTGTTAGTCAAAATAATCGGAAATTGATATTTTCCTCAAATCGTGCAGCCCTAATCCGTATCTATGAACTCAGTAATTAATGACTTGACCTCTTGCAGGTGTATTCAGATTGATTTTCTCTACAGGTGTACGAGAGAGTCCATGTTGTTTCTCAGCAGATTAATAAAAGAGTCGATAAACAAATCAGTGTTATAATCACCTGAGCTTAATTCCTTCGGACTTAGAATGCTTGATAATAGCGGCCTTTGCATTCAATTCAGCCTATAGCATGAAGATTTTTCTTTGTTGCTGCTTCAGTGCTGCACAGTCAGCTACCTCAGTGCCATCCTGCCAGTCAGAGTTAACTATTAAGGGCTTAGGTCTGCATATGGACGGTAGGGACATGTCCCTACTAGTATTTTGCGAGGACAGAATTGTCCCTACCGATATTTGAGCAAACTCAAAAAATATGTATAAAGGATTCTTTGTGGTATGTGCAATCAATGTAATGGGCGAACTGCAGGAAAATATCCCCATGCCTGGAGATTTCAATATCTTGTTTTTATTGTCTCTTTATTGGTGAGACAGACATATTTTCTGCTCTGGTGGGACAATAAAGTTCCATTCTATTGGGAATGCTTTCTAACATGGAGACCTGGACTCCAGTGACAGGATCTGTACTGCCTGGCCCCCATCCATGCCCTTGCAAGTTGCCCTGTGAGCAGTAATAAAGTGATATTTTTCCTGTGGTCAGACACTTAAAATAGTTTGACTTCAAAACAGCCATCTATAAGTTTGGTTGGAGTAATAACCTGTACATTTTAAAATAATGTTATCCTATGACCGGTAGTTTGACCTCTGGAAATCCTGTACGATACAATTCCACCATTAACTCCCCCTCTTTAAGGGGTATAGTCCGAGGTATGTAATGACTTTGCATAATGAGTTACATTCTCTTTTTCTCATCGGGTCTGCTTTCTAAAAGATCTCAGCTAGTCCCTTTTATCTCCAGCAAAAAACCCTCATGGCTACAGTTTGATCAATTAAACTCCTGAAAGGGCCCCCCTCCTTTCAGTCCTCTGCCTGAGAGGAATATAAAGTTATCAGTCTTCCCAAGCGATATGAGGACGGAAATAAGTAGTTTGTCTATAAAAATGTCCAGGTACTTTATCAGCGTCCCAGTAGGCCCGGAGGCCCTGACACTGTTCAATGTGGCTCTCCTGTACTCCAGTCTCGTGTGCTCTCCCTTTCTCCCTCCCTCTCTCCCTCCCTCTCTCCCTGTCTACTCCATCTCTGCCCGAGGCCCGCTCCTCGCTGGGTGGGGTGTACGCTGCCGGCCCTGCACCTCCAGTGGGATTGACTGGGGCCCAAGCCCCAAGTGAGGTTATCGATTTCAATCAGTGGCTTGGGAGATTGGAGCTGAATGATGCTGTAGACTTTAAACGGTGGCCAGCTGCAGTGCTTGTTGTTTGGGGGGGGATGCTGCAGGAGGAGGCACGTCTCTTTTGAAGGGAAGTCAGATAAACGTACAAACAGAATTATATATGGAGTGAGGGATCTTAATCTTCCAGTTTGGAGTTCCACTGTATGCTAGTGGGTGTTTTTTGGGAGTAAAATGGCCCACATAGACAACAGTACAAAGATTGCAGACAACAGATTTCATATTAACAGTGATGTAAGGCTGCAACTAACAATTATTTTCATTATCAATTAATATGTTGATTATTTTCTTAATGGATTTTATTGGTTGATTTGTAAAATGTCAGAAGATGGTACAAAAAAGGTTCATCACAATTTTTTATTTGTCCGACCAAGTCTAAAACCCTAATTTTTGAGTTTAACGTCATTGAAGATTAACACAAAAAAACAGCACGTTCCCATTGAGAAGCTTAAACCACAGAATTGTAAGCACTTTTGTTTAAAACGTGACTTAAACGATTAAAAGGTGATCAAAATAGTTGACGATGCATTTTCTGTGGATTGACTAATTAATCGACTAATAGTTGACACTCTAATTAGATGCAACCTTTTAGTGTTTAGGGGGCTGTGTACATGTGCAAAACAACTGTCTGAATACAACATTTTACATCCTAATCACATTGAGTATAAACTTCTGTGTGTGTATGTATATATATATATATATATATATATATATATATATATATATATATATATATATATATATATATATATATATATAGTGGGAGTGTAAGCAATTAGTACTCATAAATACTGCCTTCTTCCAATAGTGCGTTGGGTGTTTTTTTTTGTCGAGTAGATACTGAGAAGAGTGAGGTGACAACTTTTTGTTCCATCATCGTTCACAGGAAAGTGTGGGCATAAAGAAAAGATAAAGTTCCTGTTTTGCTTAAAGAGGGAAGTTAGTTCACTCAATGAGAGCGCCGCTGTTTTTCTGCTCTCAGAAGCATTTGCATCAAGGCCAGGAGATTAAACGTGTGGGTTGGGAACTGGAGAGAGAGTGTTGTCTCGCTTGGGGCCCCCGATGCCAGAATTCTAGCTTTCATCGCGCTGGGTGAAAGATTTCTCCTGGACGATTCACTCTCTGGCTACAGGTGGGTGGTTCACATGCTGTAGGTGGCAGCCACTGTGGATTTCATGCAAAAGTACAGAGGAGGTGGCTGTGGGCAAATTGTTTCACAATTGCCTGTGTTCAATACCCTGCGCTGAGATGCTGAATCCCACACTCTATAAACTCATTTGTGTAGTTAAATGATATTTGGAGGGTTATGGTAATATTTAAAACCGTAGGTGTTTGTGTTTTTCTAATATAGATATTTACAGTATGTCAGTTTTTATACTTCATTAAAGAACCAATGAGAATGTGCTTATCCAGTGGGATACCGAATACTGTTTTATATCAGTGATAATGTCTAACATGTAGAGCTGAAAAATGAATGAGCGACTATTTTGATTATTGTAGTTGTCCCTATTTTCAAGCAAAAATGCCAAACAGCTGCTGGTTCCAGATTCTCAAATGTGCAAATTTGATGCGTTTCTTTGTCATATGATAGTACATTGAATGTCTATGGCTTTTGGACTGTTGGTCAGACAAAACTACCTATTTTAGTATGTCACATTGGGCATTTTTAATTATTTTCTGTCTTTTTATTAAAAAATGTATTCATCAAAAATAATCATCAGATGAATGGAAAATGAAATCCTCATTAGTTGCAACCTTACTGACATGACATTCACATGCTTAGTCACATCAGTGTTATGGAAGGCTTTAACCCTGGTCTAACTCATAGAAACGCACTCTTACATCATTACCCCATGCAACAATGTGGGTTAAGACTGACACAGCGTCCTAAATCATTCATTATTGACATGAATTTGTAAAAAGTTGTTGACACATTTTCTTCTTTTTGACAACCAATCATGTTCTCCTATATCTTATTTTTAAAGGCTCCATGTTCAGTGCGGTTGTGCTGGTGCTTGGCTGCCTGCTGCAGATGAAACTAGTGACCACAGAGGGGCATCGTGGGACCAACCGCCATGTCTTCTATGCAGTGCAAATGGACGGAGGCATCAGTGCCGCCAGGGCTCTGGCCAAGCAGCACGGACTTGAGTTCATACAACAGGTAAAGGCGTGTTTAAAACCCCTGGTGTTGCCTCCACACATGGGCCTGCATTTTTACATTCTCTAAATTCAGTTACTGAGGTTTTTTTCTATGAGCTGCCAAAGTGCTGACTTCTGTTTCCTATTTGAGGGATATCTGACTTTCATCAAATTACAGCAGCGAATATTTCACATGTGATCAAAGACGCATAGAGTAGGCCGTCCAAACAGCGTGACACGCACATATGAAAATACACATACTGTACATGCACACAGAAAGGCACACACATGCACATATACGCACACTTGTATCTAGCCAAGCTTAGTTTTTGCCTGTGAGAAACTCCTGTATGTGGAATAGGCTCCAGTTGAATGTCTTTGGAGATGATTGGGTCTTTACCCATTTGCCTGAGTTTTAATCTGTCATGCTGAAATCTTTCCATTTGTCAGAAGACTAGATGTGATTTATCCACATCAATACCTTAAAGGTTACTTTGGTTGTTGAGTCTGGAAGTGTGTCGACTCCCTCAAAAAAAAATGTTCTCGCCTGCAAAAAAAAAAAATAAGGGCCTCGGAGCAGGTCTTGGATAGGTGGAATATAGTAGATTTTTTGTGAGAGCGAGTTCAAAGAGGCTGTTCAAGGGCATTACATATTTAAAAAAAACTTCTTCTGATTCTCTTTTATGAAAAATTCAGTCAGAAAGATTTAAAAGGCAAGCACTCTTATGAATTGACATTATAGGCTGTATATACAGTGCAGTCCATGATTGACATCTTATCATGCTCCAAGGGATTCTTTTATTTAACTTCTTTCAAAGAATCAACACTGACTCCTAGAATAAAAAGTACTATTAGATTAAAAACATTGTGTAAGCAATCCATCATGGAAATTTCAGACGTAAAAGCACCCAGATACTGTAAGTGTATGACCTGAAATACAGTGAGGATGAAACAAACATTAGATTAAATATGGACAGTCCCATTTTAAATAGGTAAAGCAAAATAGTGAATATCCAGAATTATTAGTTTTTCATTTTCATAGTTCTGTTTAATTGGTTATAGATAGAGCCCTACAAGTGGGAAAATCCCACATTACATCACAACTCCAGTCTCTCAAGAGTCCCCCAAAAAATAATTGATTTGCTCTTCATTCATTTAAAGATGGGCTGCAACTAATTATCATTTTCATTGTTGATTCATCTGTCGATTTTTTTTTTTTTTTTTTAAATCTATTTTTTCTTTGATTAATCGATCGTTCCATCGAACCTTTTTTTTCATAAAAAATGACTCAAACTGATTGATTATCAAAATAGTTGGCGATTAACTTAATAGTTGAGGTAATCGATTAATCTTTGCAGCTCTAATTAAAAGCCTATTGCACTTTGTTCTTTGGCGGCAGATGTGTATTCCTCCATTGACCTTTGCTCACAGCAGACAATCCAAAACTGTGATTTGAACTTATTGATGAGTGGAGGTGTGTGTTTTGACATTATTGATAAGAGTTAGAGCGAGTGTCCGCTGGCCTGGTGTGAGGCGGTGTGCAGCGCTGGCCCTGGGGAACAGGGACGCAAGCTCATTTCAACCTTGGCCCCCACTGCTGCTGCTGCTGCTGCTGCTGCTGCTGCTGCTGCTGCTGCCGCCGCCGCCTGGATCATGAATAAAACATCTCTCTTTGACCTTTATCAGGAGTGTATTGGACAGTCCACCCCCGTCTCTGTCTTCCTCTCTGCCAGTCTCTCTCTCATTGTCCCTCATGTATGCACACAAACACCTCTGCCTCTTCCTGCATTGTTTTCTGCTCTTTCACAGACCACCGATAGTCCCCCGATGCAGTGACCACTTGTCATGACCAAAACAAAAGAGAAAAGCATTTTTCCATTTACATGTATTCATTCATACATGAATATGTGGCGCTATGACACCCATATTTGCAATAACTATAGTTTTGTTAGTTCACACTCTGGTTTTACATTGACATCATGAAATGGTGCAACTATCCTGTAGCATTGTAGAAATCGGTGAATCTTTTTTTATTTCACCTTTATTTTTTACAGGCAAGTCATTAAGAACAGGTTCTTATTTACAATGGCGGCCTGACAAGTGGCATAGCCACTTAGGGAAAGGGAAGGAGGGCTAGATAATAAATACATTAGAAATACATACAGTTTAGAAATTACATAAAATACAATTTGAAATACTACACAGAAAACAAACACTTATAACGAGATAAGTGCACAGGTACATGGGTGAGTAAGAGATGGAGAAACCTACTACATGTCCGTGAACAAGGATGATATGATGGTTTTGAAGGATGAAATGGAAATTAGTTTGTCCAGTTTGAGAATCTTTTGCAGAGCATTCCAGTTGCGAGTGGCAGCAGATTGAAAAGATGTGCGACCAAAGTTTTGGGAATGCTTAATTGAAGATGAAGTGAGGAACCGGGTATTGTGAACCAGTGAATCTTACAGCGAATGTGAAGGGAGGACCAGTTGACAGATAGATAGATAGATAGATAGATAGATAGATATATATATATATATATATATATATATATATATATATATATATATATATATATATAT
>NC_135860.1:30946591-30956591 GCF_031162955.1 Sander vitreus | reverse complement strand
ATGATGTATGGCTGCAAAGGCCACATGTTGGCCGTGTGATGGATTAAAGCACTTTGTAGGAAAATTACTGAGAGCGCCTCAGCACACCCGAGTCTAGCCCTTAATAAAACTCTCTTCAATATTGAAATGGAGAGAGAGATAGGGAAAGCGAGAGAGATGCAGAAGATAAAGGAAGATGTTGGACGAGAGCAGCGAGTTGTGGTAGAAGCACACAAACGCGCTCCTGCACAATGCTCTTATAGGTGAAATGGAATATTGCGAAATATTGTAAAATTGCACGTTGTATGGCTTTACTGTTGGATTTTACAACATGTTATTGTTTTGGAGAGGGTTTATAAAAAAAAAACCTTAAAGGGAAATAAGTGAAAGTAAAGCAGATTGTATGAAGTTGTTGTTTATTTTAAACTTTGTGGATGAACTTTTATGACATGTATGTCAGTTACTGCTGCGGTGGAGTGTTATCTTCTGCTGATTCTCATTTCTTACCTAAAGTAAGAATCCAGTCCAAACCTGTGTAATGTGACAGTGTTCTTTAATTTTTAGATAGCAGATCACTGTAGTGTGTGTTCATCCTGAAGGAAAATACTTTTTCCTGGTTAAATTAATTGTGCGTTTTTATGATTTTTGCTGCAGAGAGTGGATTTTATTTTGGTTGCTTAACTTTTTAACATAGTGGGACTCATGAAGAACAGACATAAGTGTAGCAGGCTTGTAGCTACTTGGACTTGGAATGTAATAACTTAATACGTGGGTGTAGAGTGCGGTAAGACTGTTTATCCAATACTCAACTAATTCCCACATATGTATATTGTTAACTAATTATATAGTATTTGTCGTATTAATATAACTTTGTACAGCACTTTGTTCAGCCTAGGTTGGTTTTAAATGTGCTCTATAAATAAATTGACTTGACCTGACTTGTATGTGATAGCAAATCAAATATGTTTTGGAATGTCAAGTAAAACTAGCAATACAAAGACATCACCTTTTAGCTTTAAAAAAAGAACTTTTTGGACATTTCCCAGACTAAACAATCAATTATTCAAGATAATAATCAATACAGTTATCAATATATATGAAAATAATTGAATAATAATATGTTACACTCTTTTGATGACCACCAGTTCATGTAATAGTCAATTTGATTACACTCACTGTCTATAGGAAGCCTTAATCCAAAGTTTACTTGAATGTGTCATATTGATTGGGCTCCGCATTAGTCTTAAAGCTCACACACCAACCAGACGGCCGACCTTCGGAAGAAATGGCAGTCGGACTGACTGCCTCCCCGCGTTGGTCAAAAAAGTGCCTCAGAACACACCAAAGCGAGGCCGACTTGAGCGTACGTTCTGCGCGTGCGCGAGACGTAATATGTCTCCATAACAGCAGGTGCCGCTAATCTGTGTTGTCGCCCAAAAAATAAAAAAACAGCGGCTGATTGGACGAACGCGTCACGTGGGTCTGGCTGCTCCCAGATTTTTCAACCGGGCATAATGGCGGCTTCGTTCGGAATATGGGCTCATATTTTACGAAGGTAGTTCACCGAAACGTGTTTCTGAAAACATTTTAAGCAAGAAATAGGCCGTGCAGTTGCTGAATCTGTCTTCATTTCAGATCGACAAAGGTCAGTTTAAAAGATTTTCGTCAGATTTTGAGAGGCGTTAGTCAGGCTCATCCCGCTTGTCATTTCCGGGTTAGCGCTCCAATCAGATTGGCCATTGAGTCGGACGGCCCGCCTTCCGATTCAACATGTCTTACGACTGCACGGAACACACCGAACTGACTCGAGTCACTGACCATGCCAGACTGTCCAACGGCCGATAAACGGCACCCGGCGCAGTGCGAAGCCCGACGCAAGTGTCTTTGCTAGTTTAAGACTGACGCAGTTGTCAATTTCCCGTCCAGGGCCCACGTTGTTTAAACAGCAAATGCACCTGTGCCCATCTATGAGCCCATGTGTGTGCTGGTCTTACAGGGAGGTGTGTTCTGGTGCATACTGGGAGTATGTCTATCTTGAGGCAGTGGGAAGTGATTGCACCATTGACCAACAAAAACCTGGTCTAAAGTCAATAATGCAGCATTTCATTGTTATTTTAACAGCAAATTAGTAAAATGCGTGTGCACACTATGCTTGTTGCAAAAGATTAAAAATAAAAATATTATGGAGTTTTGGTGGCATAGTGCTCGTGCCATATATGATCTGCGCTTACACTTCACGCACGAGCAGACCAGTTTCTTCTCCTGAACATCTGTCCATCCTGCTCAGCAAATCCGCCATCATAATAGCAATGCGCCAAGGTACAAACGCGCCTGGCTTTATATTTTTAGATTCCTTTTTTGGGGCTTTTTCCCTTTATTTCAGAGTGACAGCGGATAGACAGGAAAGGTGGGAGAGAGATGGGTGATGACACGCAGCAAAGGGCCGCAGGTCGGATTCGAACCCGGGATGACACTATGATTGGTTTATTGCATGTTACGCCCAAAACACACCTATGATTAATGAAGACACTAAGGTCAACCCTTTAGAACCATGCGCCCGGCGCATGGACCCTTTTTTCCGCCGTCAAAATAGCAAAAGTGGATTTGTACACGCCCTAAACGCAGCTGCGCCAGGCGCTTTACGCCGTCAGCTCGTTGAAATAGGGCCCTAAATATGTTTTGGATTCATTTTTGTGTCCTATAATCTACATTTGGTTAGGTATTTAGTGAGTAAAATTAAATTTAAAGGGGAAAGCAATGCCACTGGGTTTAAAAGGAAGTCCAGAGTATTACAACTTGAATCTTACTTTCATTATTTACCCCATTTTCTTTTCAATATGTAGTTGTGCAAATGTTTTTTTCTTTCTAACATTCATGGAATAATTTTTCTCCTTTTTTCTCATTTACTTTTGTAATCAGAGGTTTTAACCCTGTTGTTTTTAAGGAGTTGTATCAGTGCATATAGGTGTGGCTTTTTATATAGGCTTTTCTTTAAAACCTGAATGGTCATGTGACTGGTCATATTTCTTGCCCCGTTGGGCTTCTTTTTAGCAATGTTGCCAAATTCCTAAATATTGGTGAGTACATTGTTTTTCTTACCTATAGAAAATTATGGCAACATCTACAAAATAAGATCCAAGTTGTAATAATGTGAAATTCATACACTAAATAACTCAACACCCAATCCTAAACTAATTGTATTTGTCGTAAAAAAGTCCATAAGTCCCTGTATTTGTCACTTTAATATGGACTGTAGAACCCTTCACGCCCCTCCCATCTCCTGCATTTCCTGCCAGTACTGTAACCAACAAGGCTTAACTGCTCACCCCATTTAGCCCCGAGCGTCCCCCTCTATCACCCAGCCCTCCTCCTATCTCTCTTTTCTGCTTCTCCATATTTGGGACTGTGGAGGCCACAGCCCCTGTAGGGCTGTTAGTATACACACCAGCTGCTATTTTCTCCATAGGGTAGGATGCCTCACGTGGCTCTCACACTGCTTCAGTGCCTCTTGATGTCTGTGTTTGTTTTTGTTTATCCTTCATGCTCTTCCCTTCCTTCCATCCCTCCCTCCATCTCTGTTGCTTTCTCCTCTTTCTGTCTGGCTGTTGGAGGCCGTCAGCAACAGCGAGGCATGCATCCTGTGATGCTTCAGCACTAAGACGACTCACAGTCCGACTCTGCTGACTAGGGCTGGGTACCGAATTCAATACTTTTTACGCACCGATGAATTGCCTCTCTATAAGTATCAAGTATCGAAAAATGCCTTGTCATTCAATACCCAATTTCAATACCTAAGGAGTAAATCTCATCAGCGTCAGTGAGCCAGTAAGCATGCAGCATGATTCTACCAAGATCTAATAATGTTTGTGATTGGCTGTCTAATGTTACACATCGTAGAGAGCACGCGGGAAAAACTCTACGTTACGCACAGAGACTGGGCTCATGTAGTAGGAGCTAAAACATAAATAAAAAGATTTGTGCTGTAATGTTTCTTTTTTTTAAATTGGTATCGAAAAAAAAAAAACGTTTAGGAACTGGTATTGAAGTCACGGTATTGGTATCGGTTAGGGCTGTAACGATATGCGACCTGAAACCCAAATCGCGACACTCAGATCCACGAACTTGTGTGAGAAGGCAGAATCGCGACACACCCCTTCCAACTCCCAGAGTTCTCCTTCCCGTCCAGATCCAATGCTACCACATGCTACCAATTACTATTAGTATTAGTCGTTTTGGTGCCTTATCCCCCCTTTTTACAAGAAATGTTCTATTAAAAATACTCATTTTTATTGGTATTTATGTTAAAATAAGAGCAGTTAAAACTGTCCAGTCAAATTTGACCGTGAACAGTAAATGAAGGGGGGGGGGAGCAACGAACAGTGTTTAAAGGTTAAGGCAGTGGTGGGTAGATTTGCCTTCAGCAAAGATGATTTAAAAAGGTAAAAGGAGCTACCAACTATTCTCATGTATCATTGAAACACTTCATATCCAGTCACTTTTAGCAAACAAAAAAAGAATTCAACAGAAAAATAAAAGGACACAAACATGAAAAATAAACAAAGTATAAAAAAACAGACATTAAGGAACAAATGATAGAACAATCGCATCACAATACCTTCGGCTCTTGTTGAGCATGTGTGTTTCACAGTGCCTTAAATGTGCTTTTTTCCTTCAAGTGACTTGTTTTGAATTGTGATGCTTGGGTCTTTCAATAATATGCTGTGCAGTATGATAATCTGATTTGACACTTGAAGAGGGAGTGAAGGCGTTTCTTATCCATAGATATCAATAACAAACTGGCGAAGACTCATAAGAAAATACAGACATGAAAACAAATGTGGAAAAACAAAACCGTATCTAGACAAAATCACTGATGCATTGGCTTCACATAACAAAAATACTACCTAATATTAGAAGTATATAGTTTATTATTAATTATTTGGCAACCCATTTTTTAACAATGTGATGACACAGGAGGCCAGATGTAATAACGCTTTTGCGCCCACTTCAGGCATATTTGTTTGGCATCGTGCGTGTAAAAGCATGGCGAGGTACGTACAAACAGGCCACACTGAGGTAAAAGCACAGACTGCCTGTCGCAGGGACTCAAAATGGCAAATTGCGCTTTTCCGTGTCATGCATATGCATTCATGGGAGGGTGAAGGGGACAGTGGGAGTTTCCCATAAAGAGATGGGAGGGGAAGCGTAAAGTGCGCCTAATTATGTATTCCGTGTTATGTACAAAAACCGCCCGTGAAAGCGCGCCTCTATTTCGCGGTGTAAATTCTCCTCCTCTTAAAAGCAGGTGTAAACCTGGAAGCGGGTTTCCTCTCATACGCCTCCTGGTGAAATGGCAGCAGTAATCCGAGCAAGACGAAGACATAGGCCAAGGAGACGAGCTGAAAAGATTTTTGCCACAAGGATCACACTTTTCCAGTTGAGTGAACACACAATCATTAAGCGTTACATATTAAGCAGCCATGCAATATTACAGTTACTGGAAGAAATCAAAGATGACATGGAACCTCCGACTCAGCGTTCACGTTCCATTCCAGCAGAGGTTAAACTCCTCGCTACATTACAAATACTGGCATCAGGATCATTTCAAACAGTCATAGCTTCAGCAGTGAGAATATGGCAGTCTGCACTCAGCCGTATCATAGCACCAGTACTTAACGCTTTGCTACAGCGCACTAGTCAATACATACATTTCCCCACGACTAATGCAGAAATAACACGCATCAAGCTGTTACCTCATGAACAAGCAGATCAACTTCGTTATCGCTAAATCTTTGTTTTCGCTGTTTTGACTGACTTGGTGGCTGGTCCATGATAGAAAGATGCGCGTAATTTACGGTATAGTGGGCGGAGAAAGGTGCTGATTGCCCGATGAACTGCAGGTTTGGTAAATACGACGTAAGCTGAAGTATCACAGCGTGTGCTTTCTGCGGGTTGGCCGTGGCGCTGATAACGCTACATTCGCAAATGTATGTACATCTGGCCCAGGGTGCCTTATCATTTAAATGAAGATCAGACACAATTATTTCATGTTGTTTCAATGGCAAATAAAAATCAAACATTTCCCAAAGAGTTTAATTTCAACTTAAAAAATATCAACACTTAGAGCATTCATATCTCACACTGAGTCAGAAACTGGTTCATGCATTCATCTCAAACAGGTTAGACCACTGTAACGGTCTATTTGCAGGAACAGTGAAATCACTTAATACAGTACTTCAAAATGTCAAAAAATGAATGGTTTGGCTCCTCAGTTCATTTCTGCTTAGCTTACTGATTATAACCCGATCAGGCGTCTCAGGACATCAGGCAGAGGTCTTCTGCCTGTACCCGGGCCAGAAGTAGATCCAGGGCCGGCCTTCAATTGGGGGATCCTGCTCTCTGGAACAAGCTGCCTGCAAGGTCTATCACATTCAAAAGCAAAGTCAAAACTTTCCTCTTCTCCCAGGCGTGTGTGCGTGCGTGTGTGTTGCGCAGCTGGGTGTGTGCTTCGGTTTCTGCATTTTACTCATGCTCATACTGCATTCTTATATTTATTTTGTTTATGCTACATGTTTATGCCTATATTTGTATATGTTGTCTTTCAATATAAAGCACTTAGAGTGTACTGTACGTGTGATGAAATGTACTTTATAAATAAAATTGCCATTGCCAATTGGCATTTAATTAGAACTTTTCGGGTTCTTAGTTGGTCAAGCAGCTAGAGAGGAGAGGAGCCGAGGAGAAACCAACAGAGTGGTTCTGAACTCGTAAATGGAGAGCAGCTCAAGGTTCAGTGTGTTACAGGGATTTTATCTAAGGTAGATTTTCTATTTCTGTATTTCCTGTATTTCTGTTTGGGTGTCTTTGAAGAGCATGTTGAGTTCTGTTAAATGTTTAGCTCTACTCATGTCTCAGACACCACGGTAACCAGCCACCTCAATGGATTTTTTTACTGTAGCTGCACTTGTTCCTGTGGCTGCACATTAGGAAGATGCAAAAACAAAAATAAAAAAAGCCACTGTGGCATAATTAAAATTCAGTTGTTTAATTATTTAATCTATTATTCTTCTCTCAACTCGCATAATTGCAAGTGATTTTTGATTGGGGTAAAATACTTAAGTCCAATATTTACTTCTTCTGGGAGCTTTTAAGCAGTTGTTCCTTTCAGCAGCAGTGACCAGGTCTGCAGCTGATCCAAGTCATAGTTGCAGTTTTATTATTAAATACATTTTTTAAAAGGTTCCTTATCATAAAATGCTTACGTGCAGAACTTCAATCAAGTTCAATAGATCAATACACAAGAAGTTCTGGCACATAACATACCTTATCTCAAGTTGGAGCATGTCATGGTTATCATTCTGTGGATACAGTTTATTTAGTGGTTAGTAGTGTTGCCTTACAGCAAGAATGGCCTGTGTGTGTGTCTGCTGTCTGGAGTATTTATGTTCTCCCCATGTCCCCCAACAGTTCTAAGACATTCAGCTCAGGTTATTCGGAGTGTCTAATTACACATAAAAGTAACTAGTACATTATGTTAATGCAATTAGTACATTGTCTGTCTGCAATATGTTTTAGAAGACAAACAGGTCTGATGTGAATAGATTCAAAATGCAGTTTATCCTAATGGAAAGCAAACAATGCTAGTCTTAGTCCTCTTTCCTTTCAGTTCCACAGGAATCCTGAAAAGCTTAAACTTTCAATCTGCATAGGACAAGGAAAACACTGCAAATTATAGTTTGGATTTCTTCTAGTGGTAACAATGGTGTCCATATTTATGTTGCATTGTGGGAGGTTTTCAGCACCCCTTTCTTTCTGCTATTGCTTTCTTTTGTTCTATTTATCACTACTGTAAGCTACCATTGCTTATGTGAGAGCATTTGATTTGATGATCTAGTCTTTTATTTAATCACCAACGTTTTCGACATTGTTTTAACTCACTCTTTCTGTAATATACACAAAATAACTATTTGCAACACTATTCTTAAAGTGTAACTCTCGCCAAAATGCAACCTAGGGTCATTTTGTGAATGTACCTGAGTCAAACTTTCGTTTAAAAGCATAATTAGGACGGAAACGCCATTTTTAAGGTGTACCGTATTTTTGTTTTTTGGTCAAATAGCCTTTTGAATGGGAGTGCTAGGGGCACTACTATGATCGCATCAAATTTCATCAAAAATCGCATCACATTTTTAAAACACTAAGAAGGCTCGACACAACATGACTCTTTGCTCCAAGTATGACCAGGGGCTCTACACATGAACTCAGCATTGACAACATTGTTTGTGTTCACAGAGTTTACTAAAAAAAGGTTTTAACGAGTGTCGATCTCCGAATGTGAATGAACGGACTCCATAGGAGGAAATGTCATTCTTATATGAAGCTCCTTTTTCAACAAGGTCAATATTGTTTTACACTAATGACAAAACAACAAAGTATCTGTGCATTTATATGGAACTAAGCTTTAGGAGCTTTCCATCTTTACTCTCCTCCCCGTTACGTTGCATTCGGAGATCGACTCTTTTTGACTGGCAAGATGGCGGCGACCGGAAAAAACCAACCGATAAAGTGAGTTCAAAACTTTTCTTTCTAGTAAACTCTGTGAACACAAACAATGTTGTCAATGCTGAGTTCATGTGTAGAGCCCCTGGTGATACTTGGAGCAAAGAGTCATGTTGTGTCGAGCCTTCTTAGTGTTTTAAAAATGTTGATTTTGATGCTATCATATTAGTGCCCCTAACTCTCCCATTCAAAAGGCCATTTGACCAAAAAACAAAAATACGGTACATCTTAAAAGTGGCGATTCCGTCCTAATTATGCTTTTAAACGAAAGTTTGACTCGGATATATTCACAAAAAGTCCCTAGGTTGCATTTTGACGAGAGTTACGCTTTAATCAAGATACGCGCCAAATGATTTCTTGAATATATGACGAGAGTTGTTGGTACAGTAATACCTGTGAAATGATACTTAAACATGACCATCTCAGATTGAACTTAAACTTGAGATGGCAGTAAATTGATATCCATGTATCATTAACATCTGTCAGTAACCAGGATTGTTGATTTCCTGCAGCAACATATTCAAGCCCACGTATTATATCAGTGCCTTGGACTAATGTCATTCGTTGGATAAGCAATCAAAACCTTGAGAGGAGCGTTCAGTGGTCCTGTCTGTTAGCTTATACCTCTGTCTGGAGTCTGAAGGTCTAGTAACTAGACCTTCAGACTCCACTGCACTCATGAACGAACTAAACGTCAAACTGTAGTGCGAGGGCCTTTTTGTGCATGAGATGTACAGTGCAGTGAAGGCTTTCATGAGAAAGTTGCATCTTCTCTCAAGCCAAGTGAAGGACAACATTCTGACCCACCTGCCAACACTAAAGGAAGCCACAAGATCAGCCGATCACCTCCACAAGTACTCAACCATGTTAGAAGCACTGCATGGAGAGTTTTCGAGGCGATTTCAAGATTTCAAAACTCTTGAGAGTGAAATGCACATGGTTTCTTCTCCCTTCAACTGCAGTGTGGATAATGCACCAAGTGATGTTCAGATGGAACTCATTGACGTGCAGTCTGACACGCTTCTGGCAGAGCACTTCAGGTCAGTCTCACTGCTGGACTTTTACTCCTCAGGTGTGGAACTTTCCACACCTGAGGAGGCATGCTCAGAGGATTCTAGTCCTCTTTGGATCTACCTATGTATGTGAACAGACATTCTCAGTGATGAAGTTCAACAAATCCAAACACAGATCCTCTATCACTGATGACCACCTCTCAGCTGTCCTTCGCATAGCCACCTCAGACATTCAGCCAGATTTCAATGCCCTTGTTCAAGCCCAGAACAGACTGGATTATTCTCACTGAAGAGGTAAAATGAGGTGGAAAACATTACAAGTTATTGTTTGTTGTATTGCTGTATTTCTATAAACTTATATATAATTTAGTGCATTTTACAATGGAAGAAAGTTGAGCAGAATTAAGTTCAAGTTATCGTTGGTGTGGCCCTCTGACACAATTCAGGTT